>NW_026782625.1:0-89682 GCF_031769215.1 Ylistrum balloti | reverse complement strand
TTCAAATGAGCAATCTAGTGAAGAACCCAGGTCATCTGGGGAGATAACTGGATCATTTGAGAGGAATGCGGAAGAATGAAGAGGACAGAAGAGGAAGCTTGATGTGAAAGATACGTGTTTGTGACAATGATGATTACAGTCATTAACCTGCAATTTATTTTTGTTTTAATAAAAATAATTGCTATTATAAAATATAGATGTTGTCTTGTTCTTTTCATTAACACCTTGCTATCAGACACGATCGGCGAAGATAGGGTCAGTTTAAATATACGATGTTTCGATTACAGACTATAGACAAAAACACTGTTGAGTCGAACCAACGGATAAGTCGAATATTTTACTTGGTCCCATCGATTTCGAGTTATCCGAGGTTCACTATAATATATTTTGTCGTAATTTCATCGCATTGGTAGTCAAATGAGTATTTTCTTTGTTGGTTTTTAATAAATCTTCATATTATTGTGGGAGCTGACTGATGAACTAAAAATTAAGGATTTCAAAAAAAAAAAAAAAAAAATTGGTTTGAAGAAGATGATGAAGGATTCGAATATAATATAGTTCCTGTGCAATTTGTAGATATGTTCAGTTGAAAATGATACCAATCGCAGTTGATAGACTTTCTTTGTTTATTCGGCAGTGAATATGATGGGATATATTTAGTACATCTGTGATTATATACAGACAATATCAACCTATGCAAATAAAAGCCAGACGAGTTAGGATTATATAATTCCTGTATAATAGACTACAGAACAACACTGATAAAATAGACTTAGTATTTTCATCGAGTTGTATCTGAAATTGTATTACAGGGTGTGTAAACAACACATATGGAAGAGACTGTAAACAGACCTGTCATTGTGAAAACTCTGACTGTGATGTGAGGAGTGGGATATGTAAAATACCTGGATGTACGGAAGGTTGGGTGGGAAGTAATTGCAGTCAAGGTATCATTTACTAATCAACCTCAATAAAACCACGTCCCTGCTTATATGTCACCATTACATACCCTGTTTAAACTTTTGAGCATAAACAGTGTATGATGTGTTTTGTTTCGTTTATTGTTCTGTAAATATGATAATAAAGAAAACATATGTAATATTCTCAGATGAAAACAAAAGTCTGATTCTGATACTACGACGACTCTCAGTGATTTGCATGCAAAAATGCCATTGTTTCCTCAAACAGGCGGGTGATAACATGACCCTTGCCTACTTACACTTATATAATCCCTGCTTTCTAGAAGAACTTACCTGATTCCTTGTTACCAAGGTAGCACTACCTACACATTATTATGTTAGGTGTCAAATGACTATCATATCGATAATGTTAAGTACATGTTCCCACTTTTAATATGACAGAAATGGACTTTCAAAGTCACAAGGGTCAATATTGTTTAAACATTTAAATGCCTATTTTCACAGGAGCATGTTATAATTTTAACTTATAACTGGAAAATTTCGTGCCATGGATAAAATGTAGGCAAGAAACCTGCCAAATTGACAGTTAGCAATTTTAAACTGTGCTATTCATTTGTGTGACTTTCTTTTATTTGCATACGAGTATGATTGGTCCTCTCTGTATCGGTTTATCTACATAGGCCGTTTAAAAACATTATAATGTACATAATATCGTCCAAATGTACATTTGATTATTTTCTTTTTTAATTTTGATTTTTTTGCAGCTTGTAACTCCCGGATGTAAAGATGGATGGATAGGAACGTCATGTAGTAAAAGTAATCTTTAAAAAGTAAAGAAGACGTTTCCTTATCTCGCTTAGACATGTGTATTGAATAAACCGGTCTTACTTTGTTTTATGTAACTAGAGAACGCCACATCTAACAACAAACGAGTGGAAAATGGACTTGGAGATAACGGTATAGTAAGTACACCATGTTTAGTATTATTTTTAATTGTCCATTGATGAAGTCAAAACCACAGCTTTAAACGAAAAAAAAAAAAAAAAAAAATAATGAGTTTTCTTGAAATGAAAATTATACATTTTCTTTGAGTTATATACATTTTTATTATCGCACTTTAGTAAAGTATGACCCCTAAATGTAAAACTGCTATAATAAGGTACAATGAATGTATTTCAGAATATAACTGGTTACGCACTTCTTGGCACTTTTCTGGCAATTTCAATTTGCTGTAATATTGGATTAGTTGTTGTTTGTCTCAGGCAATCGTAAGTATGTCAAATGAAACATTTTCACACTCTGTAATTTCAACGCTGAAGACTGAATATGTGTTTTTTGAGTAAGAAGTTTAATATAGCACAAGGTTGATACATGTTGATAATAAATGAATTTCGGTCACGAAACTAATTCTGAATTTATTAAAAGGCAGGTGATTCTACTATAGTTTGATTAATACATTTCAGAAAGAAGATTAAAACACCTTCGATCCCGTCGACAGTATTTGAGATGCAGACGAATGGTAAGTTAAAACACAATATCAGTCAATATTCATTGTTTTATAAAACATAGCGATGTTATCTTAAGTTACTAAGAAAAGCGTTGTAAATTCTTGAACATGCCTAAGCCTACAGTTGATCTCATTATATACATCGTATATACTCTGTACGTGTCGAAAGTGAAACCCAGATAAACATCGTGAGGCGCACTTATGAGTGAATGGAAGACAGTAAGCCAAGAGATCAGAATAATAAGACTCAACTTTGAATATTCTAGACAAGGGAGTCAGTCTAAAAATGATGCAAAAGAGATATGATTTGGAATCCTCTGCTTCTTTAGCAACATATGAATTAACTATTTAATGAATACATAAAATTCTAATAAAAATGTACTTTCTATTCACACAAAAAGCAACTTAGTTAAAGGTCAAGTTTCAATATCTATAGTTGTAGCATGAATTTGAATATGAAGGTAGACCAATATTAATGTTTTATCTTCTTTGGTTACTTGTATAATCATAACAATCATTGGACTTGTAAGTAAAATGATTTAGAATTGTTAAGCCTGAATTTAGAAGACGATTTATTTTATTTTACTTTTTATTACAGTTACCATAATTGATCACTTGTTTTAATATGGGTTGCAATTATGTTGAACATGCCTTATTAGTAGTTACATGCTGTATTAATCTACAAAAATGGAAGGAACGACACATAAAGCATCAGAAACTATATAAACGTATAACCAAAGCAGTACACTGAGAAAAAAAGAGATGCAGAACACAGGCAACATGTTGTAATGATTTCAAGAAATACTCTTCATGTTTGTCATGGATATTGTAAAGCCATGTATCTAAAAGAGTGACACAACTTCAGTAAATTTAGGTTCATATTCTTAATCTGAACTGGGTGGTTAGGCGGCACAGTGGTAACATACTCGCTTTCCACCTAGATATCCGGGGCTCGATTCCAGAAAGGACGAGAAAAGATATGGGGTCATCTGCCCGACAATGTGGTTTTTCACCGTGTACTACGTTTTCCTCCCATAAGGAAAAAAACAACGCAATTGTTGTAAAATATTCTGATTCATTGAGGTATCAATGTTATAGTATAATTGAAAAAGACATCAATCGTATTGGTATAACCATAACAACCTAGCTAGATATCTGAAGACACGGGTCTCGTTTTCATTTTATTAGATGCAGGGGTCTGATCTGCTGCAGTCGCTGTTACTTATCATATAGTAGTATGTACAGCTGTAATGAAAACAATTCTAACACTGCTTGAGATCTAACGACCAACCTTATCTCTTTAGGCTGACAATCATATCAATACCATGGACTTCGATCTAAAGAGTATCTTCATTTTTTAAGTCTGTGCATGCACTTAGTACCGCTCGGCTTGCTAGGAGGGACTAGTCAGCTGACCTGTACCTCAGCTAATACATAAATCTGGCAGACTTTTTTTTTTATAAATAATTAAAAATAATGAAACATTTGTCCAAAACAATCATTTGCGTCTGGGAAGGCTTACCAAAACGTTTGTATAATACTAGTGTTCAGCCATCCGATTTCCCTGCTACATCTACATTCCTTCGTCAAGGGATCAATCTTCTTGATGGCAAACGTGATGTACATATGCCTAAAAAGTCCGACATCCTGACACACATCGATATTTTGGCATAGTAAAAGAAATGTGAATGTATCACGACAAACAGAAACTCTGCATTCAAACACAAAATAGTTCCAAACTTTATAACCGATAATTTAGTGGTGTTCTCTGTCTGCAAAATTATTGTGGGTGAATCCCGTCACAAAAGATGGCTTAACATGTAGTTTGTTCATATTTTCTTTCTTTGTTTAAGATATCACCGATGACCGTCGCAACTATGAAGGATTAGATTTGTCTAAAGTCGATAATGTAAGAAATATCTACGATACCATCCAGAAGTAGAGAAGAACCGTGACTGCATTGATGAATAAAAACTGGCACTTTGATAACAAGAATATACGAATTGCGGGGAATTGTATGTTTCCTTTGTAGAATATCCACAAACAGAAGTCATTGGTACGATGATCAAATAGTTCTCTAACAACATTCTGCTTTATACGCATATATTCATACAATGGCATATATCATACCCTAACAATTTAAGTTACCTAGGTGGTCAATATTAGTGCTAAGAAGCAAAAAATCTGATGTTGACTTCAGTCAGTATCCATTAATGTTCCAAGTATGAACTAGGCACTTCCTAAGAACGAACGTAATGTGATCAATGCTATGTGATATATATTGAGATGTTTTCAGATTCTTGAGTCACCAAAGAACTGTTGTTTTTTTCAATAGCTAAAGACATTGGTCGATACATCGATATTGTCTTTTTGACACGATATTAAATACAATAGACTTGGTTTTACTAAAACCTAGCGATGACAACTGGATTCGCTACTTAGATTATTACATTATCAATTAGCGTGGCCCTGTGTGAATTGTACTTACAAGAAACCAAATTCTTCAACTTTGCTTTCTTTCCTTACACGTTTTAGCAGTATGAGTTGCAGATTATCAATGACTATATGTATTAAATTCATTAAGTTTTTTTTTTAAATCGTATAGTTTCTTTTTCCAAACCACATGCTCGCTTTAAGGGTTAATTTGTAGTTCTAGATGATTGTTTAACCTATCTATTGGACGGAAGTTCACAGCCTGTTCTCTGAAAACGTTTGAGCAAATCTACAAGGCTGATCACATAGGAAATTTGTTGAATTTGTTGTGCTATTTTAAACACGTTATAATCCCAATTACAACATCATAAAAACTCACTGCGTTCGATGTTATTGTTCACAATCTTAATATTGTGCATGTCATACAACATGATAATAACGCTTCCACTGCACAGCACAAAGGAGAAATATTAAAAAGTTAACATTTAAACAGAAGTTTCTGGCACACATGCAGTACTGCATACGTTCTAAAAACATTTACAACTGGAGAGCGATATTGTTTTGTTGATATTTTTTTTTGGATTAAGGTGAACATATTTGGCAGATGTTTCAGCTTGCAAACTAATCATCTGTGTTGGGGTCAAATAAAATTTTTTAAGTGAATATCTCTAAAGATTATATTTCACAAAAAATGACTCAACATACTTAATGAAGGTTTCATTCGATAATGTTGTTTTAAATACATATATTCTAAGTTTTCTGAAATGAGTATTTCGGCATTAACAGAAAAAAACAACTTTTAATTGCATGAATAAAAGTCCAGATTTATAAGTAAACGTATTACCGAGTGGTTTCACAACACAAATAGATTAACCATTAGTTTTTATACGTATTACAATTGTACTGTCACTTTGTTCAATTATGTACATATGTATATCTTCATACTGTTTCCGACCATCGCAGATAGTGACTCTGTATTGTATTTGGTGATATCAATGCATCCGGCAGCCTTGTTTTATTTGAGAAGAAACTAATATGTGAAGAACACAATCCAGATCTTTATCAAAGTTGGCAATGAAATCGAATAGACTGTTTGTATTCAACATTGAACTGTAGCATATGCACAACGGCAAAAGGGAGACAAATCCTGATTAAATAAGCTTATCCTTCATTAATTATATAATTTTGAAAATATATAATTGATCAGATGAACAAAGGCAAAAAATTGATATATAATTTACTGACATCAGATTTAAATCAACTTATAACCTCCCAGCCTATCCTAACTTCTAAACTCTTTTGTACGAGTATCTAACATACTGTTGTTTTATCTGCCAACAATCCTTCACTGAATTTTACTGTGCAGTTCCACTGAATATGGTCAATAGTGATAAAACAATAGTATTTATATTATGAAACATTAAATACAATTTAATTATCTGTATAAATATGCCAGGTAAAAACAATAATTTCTGAGGAATGGTATCGTAAGTTCCATTACTGATTCGTGATACACCAGCAACTTGAATGGTTCTTTAGAAATTCGTTTTAGAAATGATGTTGGCAATATATGTTTATCTGTATGTTAATTACCGTCCTTAAGACAAAGAAGACGTGCGGTTGTTTGTCGGTGGTATGTATGACCCTTTGGGTTATCATGATAACGTACATATATGTATTTGTTTGGAAACATTATTTACTATGCCGGTCTATATAGGTCTGGTGCTACTTCAGAATATAATACATGTATTTACCTGTGCACTGATTAACACGATTCCAACATTGTATTTTTCATATCATAGCGATTTAATAGTTAGCATTTGTCACACATGAAAGATAATTGATTCGATTTATTTGTGAAATATTATTTGTGTCATTCTGTAAAAGGGAAATTTGCCTAGCAGTTTCTGTATTAGAACTATTTATGTCCGATAAATTTCCCGCCGGGCGGGATATTAAAATGCTCTTATTCGTCACTAGTATGAAAGAATCGTGCATTCGTTTAGTCATGGTTCTTAATCACTAAGCCGTTGTGAGCAAGTAACGACAGAACTTCGAAAAAAATGTTATCGAGCAACTATCTACGGAGTCAGAGATGGTAAAAATGACAGTGTTATCTCTCTTTATTGCTCTAGTTCTGCAGTATTCCATAAAGAGTATTCAACTAGTGTTTTAGACTGTCAAAGCAAATTACTCACTCATCTATGTATGATAGTTGTGAAGGTGATAGATATATCATCCATTATCTTTATTAAATTGTTCAACTTCCATCAAAATATCCGTTATTTGTTGAATCGGTTTTGTTTAGTACAAGGATGGACTGAAATACACAACATAAATGTGGAAATCAGGCCGTTACATTCGTGGACGGCGAAAGCTGATGTATATGTCTCAATCTAAATGAATTGTTTGTAGATTTGTGTATATGCATGAAGGACTAATCTATTTTACCAGAGCTCTTAAACTTAATTAATTCTTAGGTGTTTTGTATTTCTAGACTAACACCAAACAGTTAATATGATATGACATATAATTTTACCACAAATATATTTGACTTGAATAAATGAATATTCTGATGGCATTCCCAATATATTGCTCTATAAGTTACGGACTGGCGGCAGGAAATATGCCTTCACCGTATCTGCATTCTGTTATAAAAAACTAATATGTCTCCTAGACCATACAGCTGATGTTCGTTCTATTTCCTGCACAATCTAATGATGCTAAGAGTTAAAGGTAAGTGATTATCTGTATGTTTATATGTGTGTCCCGTGCATAGGAAGTATTAGTAGCTCAATAAACTCGTGACTATTTTATGTTAGAAGTCTTTTGCGTGTACAGTTTTTTTTTTCTTCTAAAATTTAGTCAGTTCTTTTTTGAAAATATTTTCCTTGGTGAGTGTTTTTTTTTTTTACACATCTACTCAACAAAATGTGAGAACATGAATGATCTGAAGTACAATTTACACTTTATATGTAGCTTTGCTGATGAGTAAATGTCACCGAGTTCCTGTATAAGCAGGTTGTCATGTATTTGTTAAGCAAATTTATTTATTCGATGTGTCAATTTTCCATAATTAAAATTTTGTCAAATAAGGGGGTTTAACTTTAATAATTCTACAGTTACTTAGTGACAGCTGTAGAAAACATTCTTTTCAAAACACCATGATTTGTAGGTTCATAAAAATTACGAGGTTCTAAGTAAAGGCATGTTAAAGGGAGATTGTATTATTATAGTTTTGGGAAGCTTAATATTGTAGTGAAAGTTGTAGGTATTTGTAAGTAGACTTATCTAAAGTCCTTTCAACAGCTTGAAATGATAATTAATATCACATAAACAAGAAACCCATTATCGGTATTTGCCAACTTGACCCTAAGGAAAGGAAAATCAATCATTGATTATACTATGGAACTACGGGCTAGACGAAAATAACCCCTCTCCGTTCGCATTAAATGAGTTTCTTAAAAAATGTAAATAGGATATGTTAGCTGTACTGTAAAATAACATATAGGATGTCTCTTAGAAAAGTCATAACTGATCGATATAGGATCTGTTAGCTGTACTGTAAAATGACATATAGGATGTCTCTTAGAAAAGTCATAACTGATCGATATAGGATATGTTAACTGTACTGTAAAATGACATATAGGATGTCTCTTAGAAAAGTCATAACTGATCGATATAGGATATGTTAACTGTACTGTAAAATGACATATAGGATGTCTCTTAGAAAAGTCATAACTGATCGATATAGGATCTGTTAGCTGTACTGTAAAATGACATATAGGATGTATCTTAGAAAAGTCATAACTGATCGATATAGGATATGTTAGCTGTACTGTAAAATGACATATATGATGTCTCTTAGAAAAGTCATAACTGATCGATATAGGATCTGTTAGCTGTACTGTAAAATGACATATAGGAGGTATCTTAGAAAAGTAAAATAGAGGTATATAGGATATGTTAACTGTACTGTAAAATGACATATAGGATGTCTCTTAAAAAGTCATAATAGGATATGTTAGCTGTACTGTAAAATGACATATAGGATGTCTCTTAGAAAAGTCATAACTGATCGATATAGGATATGTTAGCTGTACTGTAAAATGACATATAGGATGTCTCTTAGAAAAGTCATAACTGATCGATATAGGATCTGTTAGCTGTACTGTAAAATGACATATAGGAGGTATCTTAGAAAAGTCATAACTGATCGAAATAATTGTCAAAACATATTTGTCTGATCCGAACTTCAAACATATGTATGAGTTAAGAAAACGTAAAAAGAGTGTTTGAAATATTTGTAATGGTATGTTATTAACAAACGAATAAGTCAATTTTCTTGACCACTAGAAAAAACATGTCTTTGATATTTTGATAAGACACCATTAGAAAGCTAAACCTATTGATTATTTCTTTAAGATATGATAGAAATAGGCAAGGTTAAGATGTAAAAGACAAAAATAAAATGTGAAAAATACGATGAAAATTAAATTGATGCATGCAAGTGATCATTGGACAATATTTTTATTTTTCACTGGTCACAAGCTTCCTGTGAGTTTCAATTCTTAGTGTTGACAAAATTTAAATATCAACGAAAGTAAAAAGAGCAATTATAGTCCTTCAAAGAAATCCCTCTATATGATGACCAGGCTTAAATTGCCACTCGAATTTTGCAAAAGAAATATGCATTTACTTCTACATAATTATATTACTCAATATTCTTACGATGTTTCATTCAAGTCGGTTCGCAGGTTTAGAAAGGGTTGCTTGCGCAATGTTTGTGGACTTTTTGGTTACACAAAACAATGGCACGTAAATTGCAACCAATGTTTTAGAAAATTTTATCTCTCGAGATCTAAACCTTCTATTTCAATAGTTTGGTAGCATTTTATTTAACGCATGTCGTGCCAGAATTTCTATATCCCTAAGTTGTATACCGTGGTAAGTTTACGATAAAAAATACAGAAGTATCAGTGAAAAATATTTACAATATAACTCCAACGTTGGCGTCTACTGTTTTAATTAAAGACATAATTTATTAGAGTTTTGCATGTGAAATATAGAAAAATATCTCATTGATAAAAGTGTTAAAAGTGAAAACTAACAAAAAAACCGATAAGATTGCAGACTTACGCCAATGAAAGAGAAAACGCAAATTATCTGATAATGTGGACAAATTATAAAGCTCGGTACAAAAAACAAAGCTAGACATCTGAAGGTGTTGTTTACTTTTGACACAACCTTCAATTCCAAGGTAAACGTTAATTTCCAAATTTATCAGATATC
Organism: Ylistrum balloti; assembly: GCF_031769215.1. Lineage (NCBI taxonomy): Eukaryota > Metazoa > Mollusca > Bivalvia > Pectinida > Pectinidae > Ylistrum > Ylistrum balloti. Next base: position 79,530 of record NW_026782625.1, on the reverse strand, counting down.
AACTCAAATACCCAACAGATTTGATTTGGTAAGGATTTAAACAATAACGAACAATATTTTGTCGGGTACTGCGCTATAATGAGTGAGTTATGTCAGCTTCGATGTTTTATATACGTTCTTAACATGTCAGCGATGTGGTTATTAAGCTTATAAAAATGTAATAAATAGAATATTTAATAGTACTTTCAGTGCTGCACATTCGAGAAAGATTAAAAAATATTAGACACACTTGTGATATATACTTGTCGTTACTGAAGACACTATTAAATATCTTCTATGTATGCTATATTATGTAAATGTATATCATAATGACAAACTGGCGTCATTATGCATTCCTTATAATACGCTGGTAATTGAAATATTTTATATCATTTGCAGTACATTTGTATGAGATGCTAATTCATATCACCATAATACTGTTTTCTCGAAGATATAAAACAATCACGAGTTCCCATTTTTCTTCATAAACATGCAATATACCCAAGTATTGATTTTATCAATTAAATCATCTCGGCCCATTCCCTTAGTTTACTGTTTAGGTGTTATATATGTGTACATATAAATAACACAAAACATATTTGTTTCACGTGCTATCAAGGCAAAAATACCAATATACACTTTATATCCGAATCAGAGTACGAAATCAGAGGGGGTAGGTGGGTAAGGGGAAACATGACCTTGAAGCTAGATTTTGGATTGGTATAGGTTATCCGTCTTCCGATTTTCTATTTTACAACATTGTCCCCAGTCATGACAACGAGGAAATGTGTAAACACCAATTTGAAGAAATATATCAGCTAACAAACTGCTTCAGCATGACCAGATGGTGCATTGATACGTTACATATGCGTTATGTTTCTTCTTGAGATTTGAACGCATAATGTAAAATTCATTTATATTGTTTGTACATTTAACATGTGTTAACTTCTTTAAAAATCTCCCCTTAACTCTAAATGCAACTATTTCAGACGAATGCTGTCACCAGTACTAAATACTTATTCACATTGCCTCCAGTTATGATAACTGCGGATGGAAATAAACGTGCTTCTGCTCGTTAGAAGAATATATTTTTGTGTATTTGTTCCATTTATTATGGTATGTCTCCATTTGTATAGAAAGGGGTGGCGTAGGCACACTGTCGTTACTTTGAATTGTGTGTTTGTGTTGTACAACTTACGGGTTCGTCATAATTTCTTGAGACCAAATATATAATAAAAAGTATCATGTTTACTGTCATAATACTCATGCATTATGAAAATAGATTAATTGAGATAGCACTGTATGTGTCGAACAAGGTATGGAAGTTTCTTAGTATGTTTCGTGAGGGCTTCTTTGACTGCGTTGAACAAAATAGACAGAGCTTGGGATGAAAGATGCACAATTAAATAAAGTTATTGGATGATAATTGCAGTGAAATTAGATGAACGAGTAATTTACCCGGACAGTCTGAATACTTTATCGGTTACACCTGAACTAGAGTACTGAAGGGAGATAACACTGTAACTTGTACACATGTGGGCAACCCATATTGAGGCGTCGCCTCTGAGTCAAAGGTGTGCAAATACTATAATCCACACCGCTAGAATAATAAATTGTTCGACTAAAATATTACGTCTACAAATGTTTAAGTTTTATTCCGACAGTTTGGAGATTTAAACCTTAATACTTTTATCTTTCAGTTATATTTGCTTAACTTGTAACTGACAATCACAGTTTGCTTGATATCGAAGGAAATACTTGACATTTGAAGAGACTTTTCGTGATAAAAAGAACTTCCCGAACAAAGATAGAATTTTCAAAAGGCGATAAATTATTGTTGAATAATCTTTTGTCTGCTGTCCGTCAAACGTCGGTTTTGATTTTTTTCCAATATCTTTTTCTGCAATCTCTCCTTTAATTAAGTCTACCTACTTTCCTTTTGATCAGTTTTTGGTTTTATTACGAGAAAAGCAAATAATAAAAATATCAATTTTCTTATTTGTGTCCAGTCATGTGGTAGTATAAAAAGAAGTTCTTTGATGTGAAACTTGGAAAGAAAACTTATAAATAGTTCAAAGGATAGATGGATGAGTGAATAATTTGAATAAAAACATTAACATTATCATGAAGATTGTAATATTGTAACGATAGCATTGGCACAAACTAGGTACAGTTTTTACATGTATAATACATTTACATGTACTTCAGATATTTGACACAGCGAATAGGTATCAGAATCAATGCATATTTTAGCATATAGAAACATAGTACGTTTATGCAAAAAATCGCGCATACTGTTTCCATTCTTTAACATGACGTTTGAAAAAAATTCCTTTGGAAATTGAAATAAAAACGAAAATAATTATGAAATGAAAGACTGCACCTTATTATAAGTAATTCTCTAGTGAAAACGTGGCATTATCATGTTTCATTTATATCTAGCAGAATCTCCCGTTTGACACATTCAAACATTTACAATGTATGATAATTAGCAGCAATCTGCATTTTAACTACATCATATACAGTTTCTATGTTGACGTAACCGTATATTACAATCAGTAGACCTATCTACCGACATTAACACTTGTAAAATGATATATCGTTGTATACTGTGCGATATTAAAAGCACGAACAGAGATAACGGTGAAACTATCTACAAACGGGACTACAGTAATATGTACAAAATGCCAATTGATTGCTCTGAATGTGTAAACATGTGATAAGGGTACCTGACTGATAACGTAGTCTTCCTGGTCACTATATGAAAGGCATTGTGAGAAATAAAACTTCCTTGTGTGAAAAAGTAATGTTGTTACGAGTCTATGTCATAACTATCTGGTTACCTGAAGAACGTAATGGAACTGGTCAATATAGATACAAGTGGATATTTAATATTTTTTCTGCTTTGTTCTGGACCATACATTGTTGGCGCTTCAAGTAAGTAAATATATATACATGTAGGTATGGCTGATGATCACTGTCGTAGCTCTAATGTCTAATCTCAGCAAACCTCATTTATCGCATCTGTATTGTAAACTTTACTTTACATCTTACATACCTCTTTAATTCAGTAGTACATATATAACATACCAGTCTTTCCTCCTCATTAGTACCAAACAAGACCCCACTCCTTTTTCAGTGTAACAAGTCTCCCCTCTTCAGTTGTAATATACCAGTCTCCAAACCTCAGTAAGAGCATATCAGTCACCCTTCACCAGTAGTAACAAATCAGTCTCGGAGAGCCTCACCAGTAACATATTTGTTGTAACCTGGACGAGCGCCACTTGCAAAGAATGGATAAAACAACCAAAATACAATAGTTTATTACACTATATACACATAACAAGATATATCTACTAACATAATTAAGCACACCTTACTCACTCATAAACACACTCATACTATAATTATAGAAATATATAATACAGTCTATACAACAAAGCATATAGACATGCCTCTGGTAAAGACTCTGAAAGCGTCTCTGGTGGACCTGCTCATACACCGTACAACAGTCAGCAAATGTCCACAGAATTGAACAAATGTCCCCCACTTTACCAGATCCAACGACGACACCAAGTACTGTCCCCCAAGGACATTTCGTAACTATGGTCCAGACAGGACTATGAACATGCACAGTTGCCCACAAATGACACCTCAATAATTGTCCACACAGGACATCTCAGGACTGCCCACACAGGACATCTTCATAATTGTCCACACAGGACGGCATATACAGCTGAGAGGTCTGTCTACCTCCAGACTGTATACAGCAACAGCCCACACCAGACATCATATGATTACATGTACCAATGAAATGGTTAGTCTCTAGATTGATAGTTGCTCACACGGGACATGGTATCAGTTACACTGCCTTGCCCACACTGCCTTGCCCACACAGTACGCTAACAACAGCTGTCTTGGCCCACATAGGACACAAACATGTACCATCTCTGTACCAGTAGTATCATCATCGTTCTCACCAACATCATGGGGTAGAACTGTAAGTACATAATATAACCATGTCTAACCAAATATCCCATTCCGATTACTAAGCTATACATATATTCGTTTAGTATCTCATAATATACACAAATATTCTATTACAACCATATAATACTGTCTGTAGCTAATTAACTGATATAATTCCATTAGCAAATTATAGTCTAAATTTCAAGTTTCTGATAAATAAACTGACTATTTCTGCTTGTAATAACTAAATATATAATCCAATTCACAAATATTAGTTATTGTAAAACCATAACATATGTATCTTGAACTGTACTCATCGGCCGTTATAAGCATATACATGTATCTCTTAATAATCACGTATTCCTCCTTCTCAATCATACTTTTTTATGATATTGTTCTGTGCTTATAGATACTATAATTATCGATATACTATTCTTCACGATAATCTTTTTTTCAGGAGATTTGGCTTTACATCAAAATGCTACACAAAGCTCAACGTACAATGATGGACCTACATATTATACTGCCGAAAGAGCTGTTGATGGGGTCCTCGGAGTTGATGTAGCAGGTGGACACTGTTCCCACACAGGTCTATATCACCGACAAGCCTGGTGGAAGGTTGACCTGGGACAGATTTACCGGATACAGACGATCAACATCACATATAGACGTAGTCGTAAGTTGTCGCATTATATTCACGTGTCTATGTTTACATCTAGGTATAAAGTGGCTGCTCACATGTGGTGGTCTTTACTTGAAACTCTGTTGGTGGTTTCTAGTGTAAGTGTTTTACTGTTGATTTGTATTTTTTTTTCAACTTTAGATAATTGCACGAATAAAACGATACATTTTTAGGCCAATTACTTTTGTTAATTCATAAGCAAACAGTTTTCAAAGAAGCCTCCGTTATCTAAGACTCTCGAAAGTAGAGAACAGTTGCTTATTGCTGTGAAGATTTTTTCTGAAGTAGTTAAAATTACTAACTTATACGACACTCAAAAAAGAACCCAAAATGGAATACAAAATATATATCATTTTCATTCTGACATGGACACTAAGATAAATCGCACCGAGGAATTTCCAAAAGAGCACACATAGTCATATTACTGTACTTCATTACTGAGCTGCAAAGAAGGTATTTTTTAAATGCATGTTTGATGTCCTGAATGTGACAAAAAACAAAAAGCATCAGCATGTCAACATAATCAATATCCGAACTCAAATTAAATAAGACTAGGGGAAAATATGAACAAAAGAAAGATTACCAAATTACAAGGTAACGAAACAGTAATTATATATTTTTTTGTGAAAGAACAATGATTTGACTTATTGCAGTCGCTCCTATAATATCGTTAGCGATAAGTTTTGTTAAGTCGATAATGTAGTGAACAACATTCTTGTAATTCGGTCGTGTTTTAAGGAGGGTAGATTAGGGAGACACTACATTATTCCAGATCCAACAACCAATATTCCCAGTTCCAGCCACAAACTCCCTGTTTCAACGCAGTTGTTCACGGTTACCACCGCCTCTTTCATGACTGAGTCCATCATTTAAGTATAGAACAGTTTTAAAGCTTCAGTGACTTTGTAGAAACTTTAAGACAATTGGTTTCGAGCAGTTTCTATAGTTTGCATGTCCGTTCTTATCTACAAAATTCTACCGATGGAATACTTTTTGATGATAACCAATTGGAATCGTTACTTTGGATCACGAGACCTGTTCAGTAGCGTTTAATTTTAACACGAGAGAGGGCCGACAGACAGCAATAAAGAAGATATTGTGCAGGCTAAAATGCTAACATAGTTGCCGATCTCTTTCGCCATTACAGGATTATGATGTTAACGTCATATGATATACCTGACAGTAAGATTACACAATGTTAGCGTGCAGTAGAAAAGAGAAATGGAAAATAAGAGATCAGTCACTGTAAAGATATAGTCGTTTTCTGCCGTACTTATTATAATGAGCACTCGGAAATATCGAAACTACGGAACTTCATAATAATACCTAACTTGGCAAGCATTTTTGGTTTTATCAGTTACTGATCACGCATTAACTCACAGTAATGGTTTAAAGGTACCTTTATTATGTCCCTTGGTAGCACCAAACATTGTAGGTCTTGCACCAGTCCCTGTCCAGGTTGGAGTATCACCCTTAATTTCTCATTTCCCTATTATCCTTTGATTTATAAAATTAAGCTAAGATACGTCTTTGAAATCATTCTTGTTTGTTACTATGTATCACAACAAATACACACCCTCAAACACTTACTCACTTTTACATATACACACGCGTATCACAGAAAGATACATACATATTCATATCAACCATTTGATATTTTCGGAGAGAGTTATATATGAAAAAATCAAATATAATCTACAAATATCTACATACGAAGGTTATATTGCCGATAATATCAATATCGAAACAGCTTCCAAATATGGTGGTACATGCCTGTCACATATATATTTACATACCACATTTTATTGTATATCTGTTCAACAGTTCGAAAGTGATAATGAAGGTAATATGGAAGTGCTCACGTCTGAGCAGGTGCATTATGTGATCTGTGGATTGGCATTGGTAAAACAAATATGCCTATCCATATCAATGGTCACAGTAACCTAATACCATATAAATATACTTATAGTCTGTGAAAGATGAAGATAAGATTTCAATAACAATATAGAAGGAGAGAGTATATGATATTAAAGTTTATATACCATTATCTTAAAATCCTAATTATAACAATCATTTACTTCATAATGACCTGATTGAGTGCCTGGCATCATCACTATGTATTCCCTGATGCTGACTTCACGGATTTGCGATTTCTCATATCACGGTTCCCTTGTTATAGAAATCGTGAGGAAGAGAAAATTGATAATTTCAAAACTTCATCAAACCTCCTAAGGAAAGATTGCAAGTGATTGGAAATGGACATTTGTTTGATTTATAATACATTAAAAATATACATGTAATTGAATCTCAATTAAAAAAGTTATCTAGTCGAAAAAAAAAACATATTTTTAATAAGATGTAGGGAAAATGTCTTCATTGACTTCTTTGTTTCAATTTAACCACGCCTAATGATTTTTTTTCAGAAACAGCTCGTCTTAAAGGCTACAGTCTTTATGTAACAAACAACACAGCTATGACACAGTCTGATGGGTCTATCAATGAACAGTTAGGCTATGTGTGTTACCATGACGCTGATTCGATGACACCGACGTATAATCAGTCACGACAGTGTCACGTTGATGGGAGATACGTCGTGTTCTACAACCACAGAACGTACGGAGACGCATATATTGAGTTATGTGGTGTTCAAGTTTACGGTAAGCTATATTGTTCAGATGTGCATTTTGTTCATGTTCTCCTGTAACCCTAACGTTTTATCTTAATTTGATTTTTCTAGACTAGTGCTTTTCTTCAATATTTAAGTAAAAATACTTACAGAATAAAAAACAAAATTGATCGTCATTGTGCTTCTGTAAAACTACACGTATTCCTTGAAATTCACTCCTGCTTCAATCACAGATTCTATATGTTTCCATGCACTTAGTATTAAGGTATAGATATCATATTTCAACCGATTTTGAATTTTTGAATTTAAGATAGTATCTACGAAGTAATTCAATTTATTTTATGCTAGAGTGTTTCAAATTATATGCGACTTTGGAACGACGTGAAGTCGATGTTTACTAAGGAGAATATGCGCGCATATATATGGTTGGCAAAGTTGGTTTCTTTGAAATGTAATGCCCATAAATCATCTGAAGCTGTATTCTGGACTAAATGATTAACTGAAAGCTAATTTCACTAAACTTTTTTTTATCCATTAATCATTTTCTGACATTCTGATATTTTTATTTTGTATAAGTTTAGCTTTTGGATTAAAAGATATTATGTTTCATTCATACAGCATCTTTAGACCTTCATTATTTACTAAATTAAGTATTAAGCTTTATTTAAAACGAATCCTTCTTATCCTGCAAACTAATGATTGATCGAAGTTATTAACATACTGCTCAAGTCAGACAATGAAAAATGCGTCCTTCAGATCAAACTATTTTGTATGTCAGCTGAAACTAAACTTGCAAACCGACTATAGGAAGAACGAAATCAATCGAAAACTGTCAGATAAATCACAGTACATATATCCTGACGTCAAATTAAAATCACACGTCAAATTACAACCAAACGTTAAGATTAAACAAGTCAAATATAAACACACGTCAAAATATAACCCAACGTCAAAATATAACCACAAGTCAAATATACCCACACGTCAAAATATAAATGAATTTATTTTCAAAAAAAAAAAAAAAAAAAAATGCATAGAAAAATAGATATTCAAGTTTTACCTCTAACTATATATCATTCTGACATGTGAAGTACCAAACATATACACTGGCGTTTTGTAGTAATAATTTGGCGACATATACCTACGATCCCATATTAGATACACTTAGAAATATTTGACAATTGTTTATGGTCTATTCAAAGCCGACTGACTATCCAATTGATAACTGGAAATGCCTGGATTACATCAAACTTGTCATAAATCACATTTTAAAAATGATTTGTTTGAGTTTTTGTTATATTCCTATATAGTAATGGATACTAGATGTGTGTGCACGAATATCAACCGTGTGGTTTGTTAATGCATATAAAAGTGTCGTGCGCCCTTAAAGGCTGTAGGGCGAGTTGAATTTGAGATATGTTATTGCGAAGAAGTCCGAGGGATTCGGAGAATCCGCTTGGGTGGAGGACGCGGGAAGATGGCAAGTGAAGAAGACGGAGCCTGATACTATGATGAAGGAAAGACAGACCTCATGCGTTGTTTTAGAGTTTAACCAATGGGTTAAAGAGTGAACTTTGACTCTGTGTGCGCTGTGACCCGGTGTTATCACGAATCGAAAGTAAGGACGCTCTGCACAGGGAAGTGACTTTCACACACTGTGATTAGGGTTAAATGAAAGATCCCAAAATTTATTGTCGTCTCTGACAATCTGATAGATCTAAATGCGTCTAAGCTATTGAAATAAGTAGGAAGTATACTTCTCTGCTGTTTTTTTCGTATGTATGTTATAGCTGTTCCTATTAACTTTCTTCATTTATATTTATGCAAATTATACAATTAACTAATGCTTGAATCGATGACGTCGTGATGTTTGCAACGCGACTGTTTCCGTGAATCGGTTGAATTGTATTCAAACCTGTCGTACATATACATATATGTGTATTATTTTTAATTTTAACAACAATAAATCCTGAAGTAATGCGATATCCGGAAGCCTATCGACTCGGCTCTATTGATGCTGTTACGTTCCATTTATTGGAAAGCAATGTAATGACTCTGTACCGTACTTTGTTGACGTATGCTTGAATTTAGGGCGTATATCTAATATAGATACAACACCCCCATGCCTTATTGGAATGAAATTTGGAGGATTTCTATAACTGAAAACAATTTTGTTTGTGTTGCTTCGGCCTGTTGTCATAGATACTTGTACGATTAACACAAATAATTTTCAGTTGAATAACATAAGCATCGGTGTCTATTTTTCGAAAATAAAATGAAATCTATGGTGATATCAATACAGAGAATACATCCAGCAATCTGAATTCCAGTGTCCACCTGATAAATTTCAGCGTAGAATTCACAAAATACCTCATTTTTCCTGCAGATATTGTCATAACCTTACCTCATTGCTTTCTTAAATCGTACTTTTTAAAAAATAATTAAATGTTCTGCACTTTTGAATGGTTTAAACAATGCTCTGTCCGGTAGTATACATTTAGAGGTTAGAAATTTGATGTGATTTTAATGTTGTTCCATATTCGTGTCACGTGACTCAATGCAAAGTGATGATGAATTCAAAATGTCAATACGATGTTGGGTTGATACGTTCGTAAGAGACCTGTATCGGGTAGGGAATGATGAAAGGCTTTGAAGTTAGATTAGTGGGGTTTTTAGGTAAAATACTGAAAAGAACATTATTGGTGATGCATAGAAAAACAGATAAACCCAATCCCACACATATTCATCAGTCCTTCCTAAATTTATTCGAACCACGATAGAATCACATATCAGTGCGATAGCACCGCACACCGTTAGCACAGATTTTTTTCTATCGTGCAGACACTGAATTCACATTTTCAGATTTGATTTCGGATCTATGTATTGATTTGATCTAGAATCTGATGAATATTAATGAGCACATTTATCAACATCACCATCAGCTTTTTAACATTTTTTTCATTCAGATGTAGGCGAGCATTAACCTATACACAGACACTATCTTCTTATCTTAGAGAAATAGTAATATATGAGTAGTTTGTTTTCTATATATACCTTATCGTGTACTTGACCTTACACTTCAACACCGGAAATGACCCGCTCATACTTACAAAAGAAAACTACCCTGCCTTAAAAATAAGTCATTTTCACACAAAAAGGTGCACGTACATGTATCAGCACTGTGAAAATCCCGAAGCCCTATTCAGTCATTGCCAATACCCCACTACTTGCAATAAAACACTTGCAATCGATTTTTTTTGATAAAACCCAAAACTATCCTTATGTCAAAATCATCCATAAGCATCCAGATACTTATACAGATGAATTTAACGATATGCATGTACTAAAACATTGTAATAATTTCGCAAAAGTTTACTTTAGCAAATGTGGATGTCAGGGTTATTCTATGAACCCTTATCCTGCACAATCGTTGACTAATTAACAAAAATACACACATAATTACATTTTCTTTTTTACGAACAGATTTATACCCATAATTTCTAGTTGCTGTGTATTGCATTATTAAAAAAAGAAATAAAAAAACCCGAACCGTGATATAAGTTCACCAACCATCCTCATTCATTTCGGATAGATTTCTCAAGTTTCGTAATGTCAATAGAATAGAAGTTGCATTAGCATGAGCAGTAGAAGAAATAATATACTGGTTGTTTCATAAGAAGTTATATTCTATGCTAAATAACAAGATAATCAGCAACACGGTCATCTTCAAATAGCACACATGGAACAGATAGAATATTTTCCCCAATGACCATTGTGATGACAGCATGATTTTGTCAAAAAGAATTTTGTATACCAAATGTTATCAAATTTTAACAACCCTCTATAAAAGATGACACGACCGTGTTCGTTAAGTATTATTAGATTATTACTTGAGGACAAAACCGTGTCAGTAATATTGGCATCGTTCTTATTTTCAGCAAAAAGACCAGAACTATTAATTACGCAATCCTCATAGTAAAACGATACTAATTGATCTTGCATAACTCCTTTTTGTGTTTTCTCTGAAAAGTTTCCAAAAACATACGTTCTATGTGAAATGGCTAGTGCTTTATCATCGAGGACCAGTAGTTTACGTCTGAATGCCAGACATAGCAGCACAGCAAATTATTCTTAGCATTCAGCAACAGATAGAAAAGGGTTCTACAACTTGTCATTTACGTTTTAATTTGTCTACCAAATGGTTAGTGTTAGCCTTCCTCTCTAAAAACTCACAGCATATGCTTAAGAAGAACTGTCGTTTATCTGGTTTGATAGATTGATAAATAACTTCCAATAAGAAAGATATTGAATTTTCTATAGGGAGTTATGGTGGGAAACAAGTTTCAAATTCTTGAAATTAGACCAGGTATGATTAAATGATTAAATATTCCCAATTTACCGTGCTTTGTCATTAAAGTTTTTAATTGACCAATTATAACTAAATATTATAATATTGTTTATTTCCAGTGGATGTAAATTGCGACATGTAAACATCGTAGGCTGGGAAGCTGTGAGTTACTTGAAAAAAAAAAACAAGACAAATTATCTCGGTTATCAAATAGCTAAGTCAAAATGCTCTGTTGTTTGTAACATAAAACAAGCAGAAATGTCTGTTTTATTTTAACAATGATAGATTTGTTTACCACGTCTATCATGTATATCCACCTGTTGGTTTCAATTTTTCTATTGTTAATTATTGTTATTGTTATTATAAAAAATCCGTACATCCCAAACCTATTGTGTTTACATGTCTATTCGATATTCAAGAATATGTTCCCATTAACATGACTTTCGTACAAAATGTCGGCATTTAACAAACTCAGAACACAGGGTTTTAAGAGATGCCAAATAATGAAAATCATGGGGAAGTTTCACGGTCGTCATAGTGATTTCATGGTGTGATATGAAGTGAGATGTGTGTTGAACGTTGATTTCCCTGTAGGTTTGTGTCGTTGATGCATACTTCGTTCTCATTTTGGAACGTCTAATTACTTTGTATTGACCAAGATTAACATAGTAGATGTCGATGTCGATGGTTTCATTCTCCATGTCCTTTTTTTAATATAAAAGTCTTCATGTAATTTTTTTCTTATTTTATTGGTTTTAAGTTTGGATTCTGACATATCGGCTCGTAATCGACATGCATATGGAGATAACATTATTTACACATTCGTTGTTTGGAAACCGACCCAGCTGGTTAAAAAAAAACATTATTTCAAATTCTGAAGGGTAGTGTTCGACATCGCCAAGAACATATCAGGTATTTTAAGCACTTAAGTTTTGAAGAAAGACGATCGGTATTTACAATACGTATCTGACTTGGAAACAGTAAAAATACATCCTCATACATGAAAATTGTAAAAAGACAGGCAACTGAATATCGCTTTTTATTAAAATTTTACAATTAATTACAGTAGAGCCAAACATTTAATGACATTGCATCATACAGGTACTTCGCCCTTCTAGGATTCGTTAGTGATTCTAAGGACCTATACTTTAGGGGTTACCTATAGAATTGATGTTCTAATTACACTCAGTTATAAAGCCACACTGTTCAAAGCAGAAATATTGACATTGTTCATCTATTCATTTATCAAATGATGTATACTTTTAGTGTGCAATAATTTAAGAGGCATAAGGTAAACAACTTAATGTATTATGTCTAAAAACAAAATCAAGTTATGGTTAACTAATCATAATACGTGTAGGCATTTTGATAGACAAAAACAGTTTTTATTCACACAAATGACACTTTATTTTTTATGTTTTTTCCTGAAATTGATATACTAATTTTCGAGCAAATTGAAATTCAAATTTCCCAATATTGAAAACTTTTTCTTTCTTTTAATTAAAAATAATCAATATGTCTCTGTAAACAAACCAGCAAAAATAGAAAAAGTCAGTTGAGAAAGTATTGTTCTGGTATATGTAGAGATAAATCTGATGATATGTAGTGGAGAGGGTAATTTGAATTAAGTACCAGTTTAGAAATTGTAAAAGACACTTAGGTAGGCCTAGGTTAGCAAATGAAAACGGATTTTGCATACCTTACGTTATACTAAAAAATAAGGTCAAAATTCTTCACGCAGAAAGCTAGACATCTTTATTTGGTGATGTTTTACTGATTGATCGGGAAACTGAAAATAGTTTTCAGTTTCTAGTTGACATAAGAATATATTATATAAATGCGTTATCCTTAAATTTGAACTTTTCTCAAAGAACTATTGGTAGGAAGTAGATTTCTATATAAATCAATGTTTAATAACTGTTGCTTTCGCAAATGAGGGATGAACTTCACAGCCGTCTCTTCGTCATGTTGTTTCTTTCGAAGGAATCCTCATTACCGTTATTTCTGATTATATTGTTCAACTGATCGCATCTATTCAAAATGAAATATCTGTCAAAAATAAGTGTGTTTTTTTCCTTTTTGATCACAGTTTCTAGTTCGAGATAACTTAATGAATTCATTTTTTCTGAAAAGGTTATTTCTAGAGTCTTTACTACTTATTACATATTTATAAAACATAACTTCTGATTTTTTAAAGAGATCTTGCATATCACATTGTCCACATTGGTATAAAACAGAATATTTTTGGTAATCATATTTACATATTTTATGCTGGTAAATCAATATTGTTTGCCCTTTAAAGAATAAGTTATATACAGAAATCATCATGTTTCAATTTTAGGAATAGATGCTTTTAATAGTTTTTTTTTATTTTAGGATATGATACTGGTAAGTTTAAGTATCCGGAAACCTGTCACTGTCTTTCTGGAGGCTGTGCCTCTAACACGGGGAAGTGTGATACATCTGGATGTCAGACTGGCTGGATGGGGCTCTCTTGTAGTTTTCAATGTCACTGTAACTCTGAAAGAGTCTGTAACATTAATACAGGGGTCTGTAATAAAGGAGAATGTCTGCCCGGATGGTCGGGACCCAGCTGTATTGTAGGACCACGTAAGTGAATATTCTAGTGGACGAGTTTTACTTAAACTTATTTTATGTGTGTACTTTCATGATAATTACAAATACATATCATTTCTCAATACATATCTCACTTTAAATATATTGTCCCCAGAGGTTAAATATATTGTTCCACCCTCTCTCTTAGAAGGTAATAAGAACATCGAAATGAACAGGTGAAGGGTCTTTTTACTCGGGTAACAGGCTCGCTCTGTCTCTAAAATGAGCATTGTCAACAAAAATGAAACTATCAATAACAGCATAAAAAATGTGAATACTGACAATAAATAATCATATTACAGACAGAAAATGTCGGTCTAAACTTAATTCTAAATGCCTGCTGAAATGTTGAATTTCATTTTACACTTCACCGACTAAGAGTATGCCACAGATTATAAATTTCTGAGCATTTTTCAATAAGACAATGTACTTGTTTCATTTATGTTTAAAAAGGTTTATTTTAATCGGTTTCAGTTAATACATTAAAATCTATAGATACTTAATATCAAATGACATTTGCCATCCGATGGGGCATTCCATCATTCAGCACAATATATATATATGCTTCTTATTTTCACGTGATACATACGTCAAATTTTAAAATGACTTGATTCGACCTTCATTCGAATACCATTGTATTACAATCTGGGTATAATTATCTTAAGGAGCGTATAAGATATAATGGAACAAGTTATTTAAAAACAGTTTACTTCTAAAAAATGTATGTTCTGTATCCATTGTAAACACGTAACAGCCCTCCAATACATGTATTTACGGCGATATTAGTCAAAAGGTCATTAACCATTCTCAGATGATCTGGCACATAATAAAACCACCCGACAGAGTACTACATATGGAGCCTTTGGATCAGACAAAGCTGTTGACGGTATTATTACCGCGGATGTAGGACCTCAGGGAAGCTGTTCACATACATGCCCAGAAGGAAATAATGAGGCCTGGTGGGAAGTCGATCTGGGAGGAGTAAAAAAGATCGGGACTATCAATATAATATACAGACAACAATGTAAGTGGAATAGCAATGTATTGGACAAAGATAATGAAATCAAAACAGGGTACTGACTTGTATTCCACTATATAAAAAGTTTTTGGGAACATGTTTATTTACATTAATGGTCATCGATTGATGAATAAATCACAGTCACATTAAAAATCGTGTTTCTTTTGTTTAACTGCAACAAGAAATAACTACATGTTTTTTTTCAATAACGATTTGGGTTTGCATTATGCACATTGCATTAAGGATTTCCTTATCATAAACCATTTCAATAGTTCTCTACTGAATAATTAGGAATGCAATTTGATTATGTTAGACCTTTAATTTCTTTCATAAATGATGGCATATAACGAAGAAATTAATCATGTGACGTGTCGATAAATGACCATGACCATTCAAAGAATCAATAAAGTAGAACGACGAGTTATCAAGTAACTCTACAATAAGAGGCTTAGACTTTTCTCTAATGGTAAGCAAATGCAGGTTAATTTATCTAAGAAACTTCATGCTTATTTTCATGACAGGCTTATGTTTTAGGTAGACTTGTTTTAGGGTATAAAGGTGTTATGTTCGACAATGCGTTGTAATGATCTTACAATGAATATCTACGTGTTAACATAACTATTTTCATTTATTGTGGACCTATCAATTGCATGTGGAATGAACTGAATGTTCCTGACACACACTGATAAAGCCATTGTCAGGATGTAGAATTCATTATGTTTAATGTATCATGATATCGTTTTGGTTACTTTTTTAAAAAAGTATTTTGCTTTGTTTTTTAGACACCTTTCAAATGTCCGGGTTTTACCTCTATATATCAAACAGTTCCTATAATAACTCCCAAGCGCTGAGTCGAGACTATTTATGTTACCATGACCACGGACCTGGTCTGCCCTCCTACATTGTGTCACTATCATGTCCTGTCTCAGGTCAATACGTCATATTTTTCAACAAACGTCCTGCTGAGTTCCGGCCTTCACCTCCTTCGTATTATTCGGATAGTAATGCAGTTATTGAGCTGTGTGAAGTTCAAGTACTAGAAGGTTTGTACAGTGTTCTGAAATATCTTTCACCCTAATGAATAACTTAAGGGAACAAACTCTATCCAGCGTGTGTCTGATTTGTTTTAGTTTTCATAAGAGACTGAATTTATCGAGGGAACAGAAGGATATTCTCTTCCGGAACTCCTGGTCTTTTTCCCCTTGTAATTTTTGCAGGAGTCTCCATGTAAAACTTTCTTTAGTTAATATGTTGCCCTATTTTTATTGAATCTGAGTTCGGATTGTGATTATGTGTGTCGTTGGTGTCTCCTGGCTATAAACCTATCATCTAAACAATTATCGGATACAACCACGACCACATCCTTAAGGACAGACGATTCTAAATTAGTCGATTATCTTGATCTCTTCCCAAAACGAAAATAACATGGATAGCTTTCCAACAGCTGTATGATAACCGTGATTGTCTCATTTATCCAGTTGTAAAGTTTTGAATTTTGGGTTAACTCCCTGCCTCCCTAGGGTATGGTGTTGATGCGACCACCAAGGACCATACTCTTCATGGAAAAAATCATCTGCTGACGTTCTCTACTGTTCTCCTTCAACTATTATTTCTTGTAATCCGACTAATGATCGGCTCCTCTCCGTTCATTGAATCATGTGTTGTAGGATACTTTTGCTATTTCATCGCCGATATAAATACAGCACCTCTCATTCCAGTTATTTCATTACTGGCCATCGCTTACTCGGTGTGTTGCAATCATTACTTATCCGACGGACTGACGTCTCATTCTTATTTCGTTTGTAAAATTACGTGCTCGCTCATGAATGCATTTTAAATGACATTAAGTGGCGTGGTTAGCTGTCAATGATGTCACCTTACACAAGCTATTATGTGTAGTGATTCATTTAACAGATGAAATAACAAGTGTATGTGTTGGTTTTCCTTTTGGACGAATTATCATTTTTGATAAGATATACTGTATCGGCGTGTACAGTTTATGAGGAATACAGAAATATAGCAACTGATTTTGTGACATGCATGAATGAAAGTTAAACGAACTAAACTTAATTGTTTCACATAACATGGCCCGACAGGATAGTAACATAATGAAAGTATAATTGGAAGATGCAAATGATCGTCAAAATAACAATAATTGATTACAAACATGTTAATGCCACATGAAAAATATTCTTTTTATAGCCTGTGGTCGAGGTAAATTTGGACAAGAATGTAGTAAGACTTGTCATTGTGCCACATCCGGCTGTTACCAACTGACGGGGATATGTTTCAACCCGGAATGTTCTGCTGGTTGGATGGGTGATGCTTGTGATCAAGGTAGATTGTTCATTGTCAAGTTAAAGTAACTTAATCGTAAGCACATATGACTGTAAGTGTCACACAACCGAGGAAAAATAAAGGGAAGAGGGTAGGGAATAAGACTTTCATATCATTTACATATAGTAAATGTGTTTTTAATGTAAAAAGTTGTCTTTAAACAGAGAATATTTGTTGAGTTTATTACGGAATTTCAGTGTTCTTTCATTTTTCAAGAGGAATATTTGCAGCCTCTAAGCAGTTTGTTTTGATCTATTCTGTAGTGTACAATTGAATGTGTGACTAAGTAATTAATTTCATTTTTAAGAGCTAATTTCTTTGCATGTTTTCCGGAATAGTCGAGAGCTTCAGGGCTGAATAAATAAGAAGATACCATGTGGTTCTAGCTCTATGAATATTTTAACTTATATTTCACGGCAGATTAAGGGTGAAAAAAGCAAGTTTGAAAAAAAAAAAAAAAAAAATAATAATAATAAAAAAACCCACAACATATATTTAAGGGTCATTATTTGTTCTAAAGAGCTTTTTTGCATTCTAACTAAAATATTAATATCATTCGGAACTTTTTGACCACCAAAACCAGCTCTAATATTCTTAAATACAACCTTTTCTGAACATGTCTGAACACATCGACGTTGTAATGTTATAAACCAAACATGACAATAATTTATTCGAAAAGTTATCTTTTTGTTGAAACTCTTTAAAACATTCATCTTTAAGGCCATTTAAAAGTTTAATCGTCGGAAAGCACGTTTACTGTAACACAGGAACATTAGTAGTGTGATTGATAATATCTGACCGGACATTCGAAAGGTCGCAGTAGCATACGTAAAACCTGTGAAATAAATAACATCTAGAAATGGACACTGTATTCATAATTAACCATCGAAACTTCGTTTCTGAAACACATCTTTCAAATACCTGATTTGTATTTTTGAAACGAAAAAGCAAAACGTTTTATTGAAACATATTTTATGTTTATGACTAAAAATTCATTTTTTTTCCTGATTCTGATACAGCATAGTTACTTGCATTAACGAAATCCAACCTTACAATCTTAGCAAGCAAAACGTAACAATCTTCTACTAGAAAACGTCTTCAATTTATTCCTGTGACTGACGTATAAGGCCAAATTAATGATATGGATGGTAATTTGGTTTGTACGATACAACAGTGGTTTGACCGGTGTCATATCATATTTGGATCCCTCCATCAGAAAAGGATCCGGATCATTTTTCTAGCCTTCAGAAAATGATGCCCCCTATAGTTTTTTGATCCCCTTAAGAGAAGTTATATTAACAATGCATATATGCATATATTTAAGGCGATAGTGAAAATATGATGATAGGTGTTATGTTAGCTGTGAAATTGTTAATTACACCTGGCCAACCAGTCAATTACATAAGAGGATTAAGGGTAGAGGGATCAAACCTGAGTGAGCACCCATATGTACATTGCAGGTATACCGAGGGATAAATTCCATTACAGATTGACTGAGGTCATCATTTTACATAAAAGCTGTGTTTAATATACATTTTCCACTTTAAAATTGATATATTCATATTTGCATGAATATTAAAACTTGCAAATAAATTGCTTAACAGTTATCTAATAAACAAAACCTTGTCTAATGTTCACATCTTTTATATTGATCCCACTTTATATCTCATCATACCCCACTAGATACTATTCTGATGGCTATCATATATTGATCTCCCTTTATATCTCATCATACTCCCTTATATCTCTCTGATTTTTATTATATCTGTAACAATGACCCTCCTCTCCCCCTACACCTCCCACCCCTCTATTTGGTATCATTTGTTTTTATTCCATGCATGTATGTTGTATCTTCTTTCCTGTAAGTGACTTGATTAATAAAAATGTACATTATTGGTAAATAATTATTTCCTTTTTACCTCAGAAGTTATACAATGATTTCTTATATATATACAAAGACATATATATGTGTTATATATATGTCTCTGATATAAATATATATTTACCTCAAAGTTTTAATTATATATGCATCACTAAGTGTTAAATTCCCACTCTGCATACATGTTCAGAATTGTATATTGTTTGTAAACTTTGTATTTATAATTTCGACATTAATTGTAACTAATTTTCTCCTTTTCAATTTAAAAATACTACTTTCTTATTGTACGTCTCTTTCTGTTTATCATTATTGACCCTAAAATCTCTCTTTCATCAAAATATATCGTTCTAGGTCAACTGTTAATTTTCTCTTTGCACATATATATGCAGAAGTCTACATGCATACATGTATATAAAAATTCTCCATTGCATCCATAAACTTATTTTCCATGAAGTATATTTGGGACAGGTTATTATAGAGTAATTATGTAAGCAGTCATCATTTAAGCCCCTGTCAATCACTACCTGTACAGGGTAATCTGGAGCTTGACCTCTTCAGCCTTGGCTCCACAGGTGTATCACACCTGTACAGGTAACCCAGGTATCAGTGACCAAGTCCAAGACACAGTTACCCATCATATCTCATTATATTTATAAAGTTATGAAGTTTAAAATAAAATTCACAAGGGGGATCAAAATACTATAGAGGGGATCCTTATATGGATGGTAATGAAGCTTAACACCTACTTTTTGACCTGTTTCGATCATGTAATAAGTCATATTCAGGAAAATTAAACATTCAAAAGGGCTGGCTACTTCGATATACGGCCCGAAACACGCTCTAACATTGAAATTATCATTAAAATTTTGATGAGAAATATTCTATTTTTTTATGCGATATGAAGTTGGACGTGTTTGATGCTCGTTAGAATACCTTTTGGTTCCGTTGTTTTTTTTTACCATGCTCTCAATGTGAACGTGATATTACTTACGTTGATTGACCAAAATGCACAAGGTTGATGATGAAGCAGAAGACGCATACTTTTCCGAGGCACTTGGCGCAATCATACTTGTACTTTTTCAGACGTCAATCTAAAAACATAACTTCACCTTGTTGTCGTTTTGACATTACTGAATATCATACGTATATATGAATCAATAACGAGCATGGGATTGAATATTTAGAATGTGGACGACATACGTTTGGAGAAAACTGTAACCAGACCTGTCACTGTGCTAACTCTGACTGTAACAAGACGACCGGTGTCTGTATTACACCTGGATGTGAAAAAGGATGGATGGGAAACACGTGTATTCAAAGTAATCATAAAAGAATAAATTTTCATGCAAACAATTTTGTATTCTTAGTTATTGAAAACATGAATAACTCTTAGCACAAACTTAATATTGAAATTCAAGAAATAATCTTAGAAATTCGTGATGATAACTAACACATCTAAAAGTTACACGATAAACCTTTTCTATATATTTACTTTTGATGTTGTCTCTTTTATAATACGGAATTTGATAAGAGACATGCAAATCAAACGCCAATTGTAATAAATATGTATAAAAACAAAACTTCAAATATTCTTTTTTACGATCGATCTTATAATCAAAGGATACATTAACTGATAGTTATATTAAGTTACAGTATGTATTGACTTTACAGAGTGTGTCAATCAAACGTTTGGACGGGATTGTAACCAGACTTGTCACTGTTCTAACTCTGGTTGTAACAGTACAGACGGTATGTGTGATTCACCTGGATGTACAGTAGGATGGATGGGAAGGACTTGTAGTAAAGGTAATTAATGACAGATAAAAGATAATCGTAGCGTTATCATCATATTCTAACTGACCATCTTTTTAAAAGAAGGAACAAAATCTTAATACAAAAATGTTAAAGTCAGGATAGCTAGTTTAATACCATGTCATTCTAACGTAATACTTTTGAAATTATGTCATACACCAGATGCTCTTCTTGTAAAGAAAATGTGTCCAATATGCCAGTGGTATGTCTCTGTGATGATTTTCATTATAGTTATCCCCGTTTAAGTAACGTTAGGTAAAGGTTTTTCTACTCCCGTTAATCATATTTGACTACTAATTAGAAGATGATTTAAAGTGATAGCCAATCATTTTTAATTATTCTTTTATTAATGAGAAAGAAAACAGTTTCTTATATAAATATGATTATATTGTAATGTAATTGTTGATTCTTAGATAAATGATTATTTATGCAAATGCCCTGGTACTTGAGCTTCACAAGACTGTCAGTACATAAAAGCGGGCTACCACTAATAGCCTGGGTTGGAAATTATGTTGAATATTTTGCAGCATATTGAAAAGCGGTCTTTAAAATGGCTATAAAGCAGCAAAGGTAAATCATTGCACATAGTACCAACGCTAGAAGCTCCTGTATTAGGGGTTACCTGAAAAGACTACTCTGATATGGTACATTGTGGGTGGTGTTAGTGTGATTGGTATTGGGCATGCCAGATGCCCCTGGGTAAAGAGTGCCCCCAAATGCAACTCTGGCAAGTGCAGTCAGGTGACCTTACTTTGTTGTTGTACGTAGGTTGCAGACCATAGTGATAGGTTGTGTCAGGAACTGGCTCTGTCGAGAGATAGAAGGACTGTGAGTGGTCCAGGGCACGTGGTCGGTCGTTGGTCAGTGTTTTCTTGGGGACAGTGATTGTCAGTTGCTGTTTGTGTCGGGTGACGGACTATCTCTGCCTGAGTGGTTCAGGGTACGAGGTCGGTGTCGTGGTACAGGCTGGATGTTTGCTCTATCGCAAGACACGATACCCGACGTCCTGATCTGGAGGACATAGGTACTGTCCTCGTCTATACTTCTTTTTATTTATTGTTTTAAGTTATTCACCTGTTCAGCCAGGTAGCCGAGGGTCCTTTATCACTTCTGGAGCAGGCAGCTCTGTATAGATTGAGAGTAAACGTAGCACTCAAGCTATCGGGGGAGCATCACATTACATCACGTTTAATATGAAAATACAGTCAATGTTTTCTGACTACAATCAGCAGGTCATCAGTGTGTTTCAAAACTAAAACTGTCAAATTCATATCAAAATGTACAATGAAACAAGCATTATTTCAGAATGTTTCTCAGACAGTCCTGAGATGATAACTACATCTTTGTGGTTTGGAGGTATTTATATCATTGGGCTAAAGCTCAAAGTCGATATTGTTACTGGTTTGTACGAAACAATCGTGGATTGACCGATACCAAGTTGTTTTAACTGCTATGTATTGTACAAAATGGAATAGAAATTTCTAATTTGAAAAAAAGCCTTGAATTCTTTCTATAACAATGCTACTTCAATGGTATGTAGCAATATCGTGCATCCGTGTGCCCCCTGTCAACGCGTCTGTAATCATCGCGTTTTCATATTTTTGAAACGCTTTCATTTTCGTTTGAATTTGAATAGAAAATGTGAGGTTAGGATAATAAATTGTGAATTAAGAGCACAAAATCGAACGTTGATTTGGGAATAACATTTCGTCGCATTTGCCGTAAAGAAGGATAAACATGGACATGCAACGTTTTTGTCTTAACTAAATACTTCTTTATCTGTAGTCACGCGTGCTTAAAAACAGAGATAAGTACACACTTTTTTTTAGTTTTTGTTGTTAGATACAGTTAATAAGATTTTATTATTGTTCAATTCATAAGTATATATAAATCAATAACGAACATGGAATTTGATATTTAGAATGTGAACGTCATAATTTTGGAGAAAGCTGTAACCAGACCTGCCACTGTGCTAACTCTGACTGTAACAAGACGACCGGTGTCTGTATTACACCTGGATGTGAAAAAGGATGGATGGGAAACACATGTATTCAAAGTAATCATAAACAAAACAATATATCTTCATGCAAACAATTCTGCATTCTTAATTATTGACCTCAGTACTTACTCTTAGCACAAACTTAATATTGAAATTCAAGAAATAATCTTAGAAATTCGTGATGATAACTAACACTTCTAAAAGTTACACGATATAAACCTTTTCTATATATTTACTTTTGATGTTGTCTCTCTTATAATACGGAATTTGATAAGAGACATGCAAATCAAACGCCAATTGTAATAAATATGTATAAAAACAAAGCTTCAAATATTCTTTTTTACGATCGATCTTATAATCAAAGGATACATTAACTGATAGTTATATTAAGTTACAGTATGAGTTGACTTTACAGAGTGTGTCAATCAAACGTTTGGACGGGATTGTAACCAGACTTGTCACTGTGCTAACTCTGGTTGTAACAGTACAGACGGTATGTGTGATTCACCTGGATGTACAGTAGGATGGATGGGAAGGACTTGTAGTAAAGGTAATTAATGACAGATAAAAGATAATCGTAGCGTTATCATCATATTCTAACTGACCATCTTTTTAAAAGAAGGAACAAAATCTTAATACAAAAATGTTAAAGTCAGGATAGCTAGTTTAATACCATGTCATTCTAACGTAATACTTTTGAAATTATGTCATACACCAGATGCTCTTCTTGTAAAGAAAATGTGTCCAATATGCCAGTGTATGTCTCTGTGATGATTTTCATTATAGTTATCCCCGTTTAAGTAACGTTAGGTAAAGGTTTTTCTACTCCCGTTAATCATATTTGACTACTAATTAGAAGATGATTTAAAGTGATAGCCAATCATTTCTAATTATTCTTTTATTAATGAGAAAGAAAACAGTTTCTTATATAAATATGATTATATTGTAATGTAATTGTTGATTCTTAGATAAATGATTATTTATGCAAATGCCCTGGTACTTGAGCTTCACAAGACTGTCAGTACATAAAAGCGGGCTACCACTAATAGCCTGGGTTGGAAATTATGTTGAATATTTTGCAGCATATTGAAAAGCGGTCTTTAAAATGGCTATAAAGCAGCAAAGGTAAATCATTGCACATAGTACCAACGCTAGAAGCTCCTGTATTAGGGGTTACCTGAAAAGACTACTCTGATATGGTACATTGTGGGTGGTGTTAGTGTGATTGGTATTGGGCATGCCAGATGCCCCTGGGTAAAGAGTGCCCCCAAATGCAACTCTGGCAAGTGCAGTCAGGTGACCTTACTTTGTTGTTGTACGTAGGTTGCAGACCATAGTGATAGGTTGTGTCAGGAACTGGCTCTGTCGAGAGATAGAAGGACTGTGAGTGGTCCAGGGCACGTGGTCGGTCGTTGGTCAGTGTTTTCTTGGGGACAGTGATTGTCAGTTGCTGTTTGTGTCGGGTGACGGACTATCTCTGCCTGAGTGGTTCAGGGTACGAGGTCGGTGTCGTGGTACAGGCTGGATGTTTGCTCTATCGCAAGACACGATACCCGACGTCCTGATCTGGAGGACATAGGTACTGTCCTCGTCTATACTTCTTTTTATTTATTGTTTTAAGTTATTCACCTGTTCAGCCAGGTAGCCGAGGGTCCTTTATCACTTCTGGAGCAGGCAGCTCTGTATAGATTGAGAGTAAACGTAGCACTCAAGCTATCGGGGGAGCATCACATTACATCACGTTTAATATGAAAATACAGTCAATGTTTTCTGACTACAATCAGCAGGTCATCAGTGTGTTTCAAAACTAAAACTGTCAAATTCATATCAAAATGTACAATGAAACAAGCATTATTTCAGAATGTTTCTCAGACAGTCCTGAGATGATAACTACATCTTTGTGGTTTGGAGGTATTTATATCATTGGGCTAAAGCTCAAAGTCGATATTGTTACTGGTTTGTACGAAACAATCGTGGATTGACCGATACCAAGTTGTTTTAACTGCTATGTATTGTACAAAATGGAATAGAAATTTCTAATTTGAAAAAAAAGCCTTGAATTCTTTCTATAACAATGCTACTTCAATGGTATGTAGCAATATCGTGCATCCGTGTGCCCCCTGTCAACGCGTCTGTAATCATCGCGTTTTCATATTTTTGAAACGCTTTCATTTTCGCTTGAATTTGAATAGAAAATGTGAGGTTAGGATAATAAATTGTGAATTAAGAGCACAAAATCGAACGTTGATTTGGGAATAACATTTCGTCGCATTTGCCGTAAAGAAGGATAAACATAGACATGCAATGTTTTGTCTTAACTAAATACTTCTTTATCTGTAGTCATGCGTGCTTAAAAACATAGATAAGTACACACTTTTTTTTTAGTTTTTGTTGTTAGATACAGTTAATAAAATTTTATTATTGTTCAATTCATAAGTATATATAAATCAATATTGAACATGGAATTTGATATTTAGAATGTGAACGTCATAATTTTGGAGAAAACTGCAACCAGACCTGCCACTGTGCTAACTCTGACTGTAACAAGACGACCGGTTTCTGTATTACACCTGGATGTGAAAAAGGATGGATGGGAAACACATGTATTCAAAGTAATCATAAAAGAATAAATTTTCATGCAAACAGTTCTGCATTCTTAATTATTGACCACAGCACTTACTCTTAGCACAAACTTAATATTGAAATTCAAGAAATAATCTTAGAAATTCGTGATGATAACTAACACTTCTAAAAGTTACACGATATAAACCTTTTCTATATATTTACTTTTGATGTTGTCTCTCTTATAATACGGAATTTGATAAGAGACATGCAAATCAAACGCCAATTGTAATAAATATGTATAAAAACAAAACTTCAAATATTCTTTTTTACGATCGATCTTATAATCAAAGGATACATTAATTGATGGTTATATTAAGTTGTAGTAAGAATTTGACTTTACAGAGTGTGTCAATCAAACGTTTGGACGGGATTGTAACCAGACTTGTCACTGTTCTAACTCTGGTTGTAACAGTACAGACGGTATGTGTGATTCACCTGGATGTACAGCAGGATGGATGGGAAGCACATGTAGTACAGGTAATTAATGACTGATAAAAGATAATCATAGCGTTATCATCATATTCTAACTGACAATCTCCTTTGAAGAAGGAGCAACATCTATATACTATACTTACTGTAGAAATCAGGATAGCTAGTTTAATAACATGACATTCTAACGTAATAGCTATGAAATTATGTCATACACTAGATACTTTTTATATAAACACGTGTCCAATGTTCCATTGTTATGAGAACAATGATAATAATTTCAGTTCATCCAATTTTATGCAGGTACAATTCAACATCTTTCCACGAAACTATTCTTAATCATCAAATATATTTTTACGTGAACGATGTGAGACGACATTATCTATGGTTATCATATTTACCTTGCTTAGAAACTGTTATGAGAGTCGTTCTGGTTCAAGATGAACAACCTATCAAATAGGCTATCATTGTTTTTAATGATAGCGCAATGAGAAACTATACAGATTTTTCACCGTAAGAGAACTTTGTCTGATTTTCCTTGTATTATTTTGTGAGTTCTGTTCAAATGATTGGGTCATAATTATGTTGGCATGTTGATTATCCCTTTGTTGTTTTTGCATCGAATTAGAGTATGAATTGATGTGTTATCATGTAGGTATTTCGTTGTCGTTATATAAGTAACATATACGACGGAATAAACCTTCACCTGTTCGTGTCATCGATGTCACTTCGCAAATAAAACAAACACATTTCAATATCTATATATGACAATGCATGTCTAGAATTACAACATTATTATTTCATGAGAACCCGTTGTTTGAGTTATAGTAAAGGAAGCGAGAAAGCCTACTGAGACCAATCTGCAGGCAAGAAAGTTTACGGCGGATTTGCAGATGAATAATGCCTATCATTAGCCCCGGCCTTTTTAGACGGCCGTAGGAAATCTAATTCGGAAATTGAAAAAAAAGTTATTGTTTGTTATGAATATTTATACTGTTAAAGTCGATTGTGTATAAGTTTTGTTTTTGATTTGCGAAACCATAAATTGACACGAAACTTTCACAGAACTCCATGCTCGATGCATTAAATAGATCAATGAAATAACAATTTGGTAAAAAGCAGCATGATGCATGTTAACGGAACATATCTTAAACAGATAACTTCGTTAATGGCATTATCAATAATGTTGAACTGTACATCACTTTTGACCTGAACACTTAATTTAAAAATATACTGTATTCAAGTTTTGAAAATATACTGTATTCAAGTTTTCAGAGCATATCATTTTCTTGCATCTCGTAGAAAGACGATACTTTTTTTATTTGAGGAAACAGTTTTAAATTGAAAGCATTGAATAGACTCAAGTTTTCACAAGCACACACCAGTCTCTACATACATCTACTATTTACATGTAGGTCTGATTCCCGTGGATTTCTTTGTTTATGGTCAAAGGAACAAAAGTAATATCCCATAAAATCAATTTCATAAGTAAAACTTCGTATGAATTATAACATTAAGTCTACATCAGACTAAATTCTTACCAACAGTACATGTGATGGAATTTTACATATCGAAACGCGACGATAAAGTTATTTAGTACCTCTATGATTACGGTATTGAAGGCTAATGCAGTTACATTTCAGGTGACAGAATTCAGACATCAAAATATACCTTAAAGCCATTTCAATAATGTTGATAAAATATAACTTAAAGTGTTAAAATAGATTAACTTTCCTTAAATTGTATCTAAAATGGTATTATAGAGTGTATGAACCAAACATTCGGACGAGATTGTAACCAGACCTGTCATTGCGCTAACTCTGTGTGTGACAGAAGGAGTGGAATATGTACCTTACCTGGATGCACGGAAGGTTGGATGGGTAGTAATTGCATTCAAGGTATATTTGTATCGTTCAGTGTAATCATCCTAATAAAAACACATTCCTACATATAGCAAATGCCTCAACATTGTGCACTCAGCTCATGTTACCATTTACAGCACAGCCTGAAAATACTTCATTGAATCGGAGTTTTAATTAATTTTGGAGTTTTGTCGATATTTTCTATTTGTTTTTAATGCAGTTTGACAAGGTTCTGCGAGCTGACTGATAAACTAACAATGTATGATGTTTAAAGATATCGCTTCGATGAAGAATATAAATAATTGGAAAATGTTATTTCCTGAGCAATTTGAAGATATTATCAATTGGAATTAATACCCATCGCAGTTGATAGGTTATTTGTTTTCAATTCGTAGCGAATATGATGGGATGTTATTAATCGAAACACAAGAGACGATATGTGAAGAATCTCCTTGATTACGTCCAGAATTACGAAAAAAATATTCTAAAAGCAACGACTTTCGATTATACAATATATGTTGATTTGACAAAAATGTATGTAAACCATATCTTTGGGAGAGACTGTAATAAAAAATATCATTGTTTAAAATCGGACTGTGATATACCTTTATATACCTGGGTGTACGGAAGGTTGGGATGGAAGTTATTGCGGTCAAGGTATCGGTTTGTAATCGACCTATATGTCATTAGTTTACATCAAGCTTGACGCAATGGAGGAAAAACAGAATATAGTATGTTTTGTTTCGGTTAACATTTTGTCGTCGACGTCACAATAAAGAATAGTATTTACATTTTGTCAAATGAAAACAAATGTCATGTTTTCATTTCCTGATTCCGATGTTACGACCAATCTCAACGATTTTTATACAAAATATGCCATTGTTTCTGTAGACAGACGTGTGATAACTTGCCTGCTTTTACTCATACCATTCCTGCTTGCAATAAAACCCCAAACAGATCATTTACCCAGTTAATGTGAGTACATATCGAAAAAAATCCTAATGAAAGTTACATAAGTCATTATTGGATAGTTCCAACACCAGCCACTATCGAAATGTCATCGTTGAGCCAAGCTTTGACACATCGCCGTAACGTAATGCGTGCCTGCCTTTAGGCTTACGCTCCGCAAACCAGTACCGTGATTGCTTCGGCCGGGTCGGCGACACCTTGTGCCTTTAAATTAAAACTTTCCTAAACACTAATAATGTAAGCTTTAACGTCAGCATTCTGTTCATGTTGACATTGGCTACGTCAGATTCCTCTTCTATCAGTGGTTAGTAATTCCAGAATGGGGCTTTTGACAATATAATATGACACGCTTAGGATGTGACCAAATCAAACATTATTTTTGTATTTGTACTGTATAATACAATGATAACTTATAAATTAGTGAAGAGTGTATATGATCTTGAATAAGATATTGAGGAATTATCTAAATTTATTTCTTCTTGCGTCATATTAAGAAAAAAGGGTATTTTCTCTCAAAGTATTTCAAAGAGTGGTCATTGTTACGGCATGTGAGAAAACAATCTACGTGCAAAACTCGATCACATCAGTTGAAATGTATGTATGTTTAGCCCACATCATCAGATTGATCCTTTCTGTATATATGACTAAAAAGATCATTGAGAAACATTGCAACGTACATAATATCGTCTGAATATACATTTAATTCTTTTCTGTCTTTTTTTTAAAATTTCGTTTTGTTTTTGCAGCTGGTAACTCCACTCACTTATGTGTTGGATATCAATTGGAATGCCACTGTGCCAAAGGTGGGTATTTTTTATATCGACGGGAAATGTGAAACTCCCGGATGTGCAGATGGATGGATAGGAACGTCATGTATCAAAAGTAATCTTCATAAAGTAAAAAATACGTTTCTTTATTCCGCTTAGACATGTGTATTGAACGAACATATTTCGTTTTTTTTTTTAAATAAAATGTATAGGATTGTATTATATACCTGAATAAACCGGTCTTACTTTGTTTTTGTAACTAGAGAACGCCACATCTAACAACAAACAAGTGGAAAATGGACTTGGAGATAACGGAATAGTAAGCACATCACGTTCAGTTTTAGTTTAAATTGTTCACTGATAAGGTCAAAACCACATTTTAAAATGAAGATTATATGTATTATTTGAATGTATGTACATTTGCATTTTGATTATCTTACTTTAGTAACGCATGACCCCCTAAATGTAAAACTGCAATAATAAGGTACAATAGATATATTTCAGAACACCAGAGTTGTAACTGGTTACGCACTTCTTGGCACTTTTCTGGCCATTTCCGTTAGCTGTAATATTGGATTAGTTGTTTGTCTCAGGAAATCGTAAGTATCTCTAACTAAACATTTTCACACTCTGTAATTCAAACGTTAAAGACTGAATATATATTTTTGAGTAAAGGTTGATAATATCACAATATTGATACGTGAGTATATTAGTTAAATTTAGGTAACGATACCTATTCTGAATTCATTGATAGGCAGATGATTCAACACTAGCTGGATTAATGTATTTCAGAAAGAAGATTAAAACACCTTCGATCCCGTCGACAGTCTTTGAGATGCAGACGAATAGTGAGTTAAAACACAGCATCAGTCAATATTCATTGTTTTATAAAACATAGCGATGACTGATAGACTGGCAATCAGATTTTTATCCATCCATCTGGGCCAACAAGAGTGATAAACAAGTTAGAAAACGACTTGTTTCGCAATTGTTGTGAAATATTATGATTCATTGAGACTTTAAGAGTATTGTATGATTCAAAAAGATATAAACCATATTGGTATAATCATCACGACCTAGCTAGATATTTAAAGACACGGGTCTTATTTTCATTTTATCAGATGCAAGTGTCAGATCTGCTTCAGTCGCGGTTTCTTGTCATACACTAGTAGGTACAAAAGTAATGAAAAGGTTCTAACACTGCTTGAGATCTAACGACCATCCCTTAGCTCTTCAGGCGGACAATCATATTAATACCACGGACTTCGATCTAAACAATATCTACATTTTTTTAAGTCAGTGCATGTACTTAGTACCGCTTGACTCGCTAGAAGAGACTAGTCAGGTGACCTGTATATCAGCTTACACTCATATGAATCTTGCAGACTTTTGTAAACAATACCAAAATTGATATTTGTCCACAACAATCATTAGCATCTGGGTAGGCCTACTTAAACGTCTGTATTAATAATATCCAGTCATCCGATTTTCCTGTCACATTCCTTGGTCAAGGGGTCGATCTTCTTGATGACAATCCCATTTTTAATAATTTGATACAAGTGATGTATATATGCTTAAAAAGCCCGATATCCTGCCACACATCGATATTTTTGCATAATACACGAGATATGGACTTATAACGGGAAACAGAACACCGGGAACTCAAACATCCCATTATAAAAGAAGACTTAACATGTAATATGTTCATATTTTCTTTTCTTTTTGAAGATATCACCGATGACCGTCGCAACTATGAAGGATTAGATTTGTCAAAAGTTGATAATGTAAGAAATATCTACGATACCATCCAGAAGTAGGGAAGAAAAAGTGACTGCTTTGATGATGAAAAACTGGCAATTTAATAACAAGAATATATGAATGGCGGCGAATGGTATATTTCTTTTGTAGAATATCCACAAACAGAAGTCAGGGTACAATGAATAAATAGTTCTTTAACAACACTTCAGCGCAAAGAAGCTAAACATCTGATGTTGACTTCAATCAGTATGTATTAATGTTTCAAATATGAAGATATTAGAACGAACGCAAAGTGATCAATGTTATGTGATCTCTATTGAGATGCTTTCAGATCTTTGAGTCATCAAAGAACTATTATGTGAGTTTTTTTTCTCAAACTAAAGACATTCGTCTATATATCAATATATGTGACGCCACATTAAATACAATAGACTTGGTTTTATTAGCGATGAAAATCCGTGCTATTGACTGGATTAGCTACTTATGAACACGTTTTCTCGATTAGCGTGCTCTTGTGTGAATTTTACTTACATGAAACCAAATTCAATTTTTCAACTTTCTTTACACGTTTAAGCAGAATGAGTTTCGGATTATCAATGACTTTATGTATTACATTAATTAAGTTTTTTTAATCTTATAGTTATTTTTCCATTCTACATGCTCGCTGTAAGGGTTAATTTGTAGTTCTAGATTATTTTTTTAACCTATCTATAGGACGGAAGTTCACAGCCTGTTCTCCGTAAACGTTTAAGCAAATCTATTGTGAAAGGCTGATCACATAGAAAATTTGTTGTATTTGTTGTGCTATTTAAAACACGTCGAATTCTCAATCACAATATCATCAAACGCTAAATTGTCCACAACTTACTATTATGTGGGGCATACAAAACAATAATTAACGCTTCCACTTCTCATCACAAAGAAGGAATTTTAAAGAGTAAAGTATTACAATTGTACTGTCACTTTGTTCCATTATGCACATGTGTATATCTTCATATACTGTTTCCGACCTTCACACATGGTGTCTATGTATTATATTTGGTGATATCAATGCATCCGGCAGCCTTGTTTGATGTGTGAAGAAACTAATATGTGAAGAACAAAATCCATCAAAGTTGATCAAAGTTGACAATGAAATCGAATAGACTTTATCTGCTTGTGTTTAACATTGAATTGTAGCATATGCACAACGGCAAAAGGGAGACAAATCCTGATTAAATAAGTTAATATACAATTGATCAGATAAACAAAGGCAAAAAACTGATATATGATTTACTCGCATCAGATTTAAATCAACTTATAACCTTCCAGCCTATCCTTACTTCTAAACTCTTTTTCACGAGTATCTAACATGCTGTTGTTTAAGCTGCCAGCTATCCTTCACCGAATTTTACCGTGCAGTTCCACTGAATATGGTCAATAATGATAAAACAATAGTATTTATATTATGAAACATTAGATACAATTTAATTATCTTTTTAAATATGCCAGGTAAAAACAATAATTTCTGAGGAATGGTATCGTAAGTTCCATTACTGATTCGTGATATACCAGCAACTTGAATGGGAAATGTCGAATTTCCTCTTGAAAGTGAATTAGCTTCTATAGAAATTCGTCTTAATAATTATCTTGGCAATATAAGTTTATCTGTATGTTAATTATCGTCCTTAAAACAAAAAAGACGTGTGGATGTTTGTCGGTGGTTTGTATGACGCTTTGGGTTATCATGAAAACGTACATATATGTATTTATTTTGAAACATGTTTTACTATGCTCGCCTATATATGTCAGGTGCTACTCCGAATTTAATACGTGTATTTACCTGTGCACTGATTAACACGATTCCAACATTGTATTTTTCATATCATAGCGATTTAATAGTTAGCATTTGTCACAAATGAAAGATAATTGATTCGATTAAAAAGTGAAATATTATTTGTCATTCTGTAAAAGGGAAATTTGCCTAGCAGTTTCTGTATTAGAACTATTTATGTCCGATAATAAGATGCTCTTATTCGTCACTAGTATGAAAGAATCGTGCATTCGTTTAGTCATGGTCCTTAATCACTAAGCCGTTGTGAGCAAGTAACGACAGAACTTCGAAAAAATGTTATCGAGCAACTATCTACGGAGTCAGAGATGGTAAAAATGACAGTGTTATCTCTCTTTAGTGCTCTAGTTCTGCAGTATTCCATAAAGAGTATTCAACTAGTGTTTTAGACTGTCAAAGCAAATTACTCACTCATCTATGTATGATAGTTGTGCAGGTGATAGATGTATCATCCATTATCTTTATTAAATTGTTCAACTTCCATCAAAATATTTGTTATTTGTTATTTGTTGAATCGGTTTTGTTTTGTACAAGGATTGACTGAAACACGCAAAATAAATGTGGAAATCAGGCCGTTACATTCGTGGACGGCGAAAGTTGATGTATATGTTTCAATCTAAATGAATTGAAATTGTTTGTAGATATGTGTATGTGCATGAAGGATTTTATTTATTTTACCAGAGCTCTTAAACTTAATAAATTCTTAGGTGTTTTGTATTTCTAGACTAACACCAAACAGTTAACATGATATGATATAGAATTTAACCACACATACATTTGACTTGGATAAATGAATATTCTGATGGCATTCCCAATATATTGCTCTATATGTTACGGATTGGCGGCAGGAAATATGTCTTCACCGTATCTGCATTCTGTTATGAAAAATAGTATGTCTCCTAGACCGTACAGCTGATGTTCGTTCTATTCCCGCACAATCTAATGATGCTTAGAGTTAAACGTAAGTGATTATCTGTATGTTTATATGTGTGTCCCGTGCATAGGAAGTATTAGTAGCTCAATAAACTCGTGACTGTTTTATGTTAGCAGTCTTTTCCGTGTCCAGGTTATTTTTTTGTCCAAAATTTAGTCAGTACTTTTATGAAAATATTTTCCTTGGTTAGTGTTTGTTTCCCATCAAAATCCTTTTATTTCATTTTATTTTTATTTTATTTACACATCTACTCAACAAAATGTGAGAACATGAATGATCTGTAGTACAATTTACACTTTATATGTAGATTTGCTGATGAGTAAATGTCACCGAGTTCCTGTATAAGCATGTTGTCATGCATTTGTTAAGTAAATTTATTTATTCGATGTGTCAATTTTCCAAAATTAAATTTTTGTCAAATAAGGGGGTTTAACAATTCTACAGTCACTCAGTGACAGCTGCAGAAAGAATTCTTTTCAAAATACCATAGTTTGTAGGTTCATAAAAAAATACGAGGCTCTAAGTAAGGGCATTTTAAGGGGAGATTATATTATTATAGTTTTGGGAAGCTTAATATTGTAGTGAAAGTTGTAGGTATTTGTAAGTAGACTTATCTAAAGTCCTTTCAACAGCTTGAAATGATAATTAATATCACATAAACAAGAAACCCATTATCGGTATTTGCCAACTTGACCCTAAGGAAAGGAAAATCAATCATTGATTATACCTCGGAACTACGGGCTAGACTAAAATAACCCCTCTCCGTTCGCATTAAATGAGTTTCTAAAAAAATGTAAATAGGATATGTTAGCTGTACTGTAAAGTGACATATAGGATGTCTCTTAGAGAAGTCATAACTGATCGAAATAATTGTCAAAATATATCTGTCTGATCCGAACTTCAAACATATGTATGTAAGAAAACGTAGAAAGAGTGTTTCAAATACTTGTAATGGTATGTTATTAACAAACGAATAAGTCAATTTTCTTGACCACTAGAAAAACATGTCTTTGATATTTTGATAAGACACCGTTAAAAAGCTCAACCTATTGATTATTTCTTTAAGATATGAAAGAAATAGGCACGGTTAAGATGTAAAAGATAAGAAAAATGTGAAAAATACGATAAAAAGTAAATTGATGCATGCTAAGAGATCATCGGACAATATTTTAAATTTTCACTGGTCACAAGCTTCCAGTGAGTTTCAATTCTTAATGTTGACAAAATTTAAATATCAACGAAAGTAAAAAGAGCAATTATAGTCCTTCATAGAAATCCCTCTAATATGCTGACCAGACTTAAATGGCCAATCGAATTTTGCAAAAGAAATATGCATTTACTTCTACATAATTATAGTACTCAATATTCTTACGATGTTTCATTCAAGTCGGTTTGCAGGTTTAGGAAGGGTTGCCTGGGCAATATTTGATAACTTTTGGGTTACACCACACAATGGCACGTAAATTGCAACCAATATTTTCGAAATCTCTCGAGGTCTAAACCTTATATTTCAATAGTTTGGTAGCATTATTTAACGTATGTCGTGCCAGAATTCCTGTATCCCTAAGTTGTATACCGCGGTTTACGATAAAAAATACAGAAAGTATCAGTGAAAACTATTTACAATATAACTCCAACGTTGGCGTCTACTGTTTTAATTTAAGGCATAATTTATTAGAGTTTTGCCTGTGAAATATAGAAAAAATATCTCATTGATAAAAGTGTTAAAAGTGAAAACTAACAAAAAACCAATAAGATTGCAGACTTACGCCAATGAAAGAGAAAACGCCAGTTATCTGATAAAGTTGACAAATTATAAAGCTCGTTACAAAAAACAAAGCTAGACATCTGAAGGTGTTGTTTACTTTTGACACAACCTTCAATTCCAAGGTAAACGTTAATTTCCGGATTTATCAGAGATCAAGTCTAATACCCAACAGATTTGATTTGGTAATAATTAAAAAAAAACAGACAATATTTTGTCGGGAACTGTGCTATAATGAGTGAGTTATGTCAGCTTCGATGTTTTATATCCGTTCTTAACATATCAGCGATGTGGCTATTAAGCGTATAAAAATGTAATAAATATAATATTTAATAGCACTTTCAGTGCTGCACATTCGAGAAAGATTAAAAAATATTAGACACACTTGTGATATATACTCGTCCTTACTGAAGACACTATTAAATATCTTCTATGTATGTTATATTATGTAAATATATATCATCATGACAAATTGACGTCATTGTGCATTCCTTATAATACGCTGGTAATTAAAATATTTTATATCATTTGCAATACATTTGTATGAGATGCTAATTCATATCACCGAAATACTGTTTTCTCGAAGATATAAAACAATCACGAGTTCCCATTTTTCTTCATAAACATGCAATATACCCAAGTATTGAATTCATCAATTAAATCATCTCGGTCCATTCCCTTAGTTTACTGATTAGGTGTTATATATGTGTACATATAAATAACACAAAACATATTTGTTTCAAGTGCTATCAAGGCAAAAATACCAATATACACTTTATATCCGTATCAGGGTACGAAATCAGAGGGGTAGGTGGGTAAGGGGAAACATGACCTTGAAGCTAGATTTTGGATTGGTATAGGTTATCCGTCTTCCGATTTTCTATTTTACAACAATGTCCCCAGTCATGACAAAGAGGAAATGTGTAAACACCAATTTGAAGAAATATATCAGCTAACAAACTGCTTCAGCATGACCACATGGTTCATTGATACGTTACATATGCGTTATGTTTCTTCTTGAGATTTGAACGCATAATGTAAAATTCATTAATTTTGTTTGTACATTTAACATGTGTTAACTTCCTTAAAAATCTCCCCTTAACTCTAAGTGCAACTTTTTCAGAAGAATGCTGTCACCAGTACTAAATACTTATTCATATTGCCTCCAGTTATGATAACTGCAGATAGAAATACACGTGCTTCTGCTCGTTAGAAGAATATATTTTTGTACTTGTGTATTTGTTCCAATTATTATGATATGTCTCCATTTGTATAGAAAGGGGTGGCGTAGGCACACTGTCGTTACTTTGAATTGTGTGTTTGTGTGTTGTACAACTTACGGGTTCGTCATAATTTCTTGAGACCAAATATATGATAAAAAGTATCATGTTTACTGTCATAATACTCATGCATTATGAAAATAGATTAATTGAGATAGTACTGTATGTGTCGAACAAGGTATGGAAGATTCTTAGTATGTTTCGTGAGGACTTATTTGACTGCGTTGAAATAAATAGACAGAGATTGGGATGAAAGATGCACAATTAAATAAAGTTATTGGATGATAATTGCAGTGAAATTAGATGAACGAGTAATTTACCCGGACAGTCTGAATACTTTATCGGTTACACCTGAACTAGAGTACTGAAGGGAGATAACACTGTAACTTGTACATATGTGGGCAACCCATATTGAGGCGTCGCCTCTGAGTCAAAGGTGTGCAAATACTATAATCCACACCGCTAGAATAATAAATTGTTCGACTAAAATATTACGTCTAGAAATGTTTAAGTTTTATTCCGACAGTTTGGAGATTTAAACCTTGATACTTTTATCTTTCAGTTATATTTGCTTAACTTGTAACTGACAATCACAGTTTGCTTGATATCGAAGGAAATACTTGACAATTGAAGAGACTTTTCGTGATAAAAAGAACTTCCCGAACAAAGATAGAATTTTCAAAAGGCGATAAATTATTGTTGAATAATCTTTTGTCTGCTGTCCGTCAAACGTCGGTTGTGTAGCTACGTTTGATTTTTTTCCAATATTTTTTTGCAATCTCTCCTTTAATAAAGTCTACCTACTTTCCTTTTGATCAGTTTTTGGTTTTATTACGAGAAAAGCAAATAATAAAAAATGTCAATTTTCTTATTTGTGTCCAATCATGTTGTAGTATAAAAAGAAGTTCTTTGATGTGAAACTTGGAAAGAAAACTTATAAATAGTTCAAAGGATAGATAGATGAGTGAATAATTTGAATAAAAACATTAACATTATCATGAAGATTGTAATATTGTAACGATAGGATTGGCACAAACTAGGTACAGTTTTTACATGTATAATATATTTACATGTACTTCTGATATTTGACACAGCGAATAGGTATCAGAATCAATGCATATTTTAGCATATAGAAACATAGTACGTTTATGCAAAAAATCGCGCATACTGTTTCCATTCTTTAACATGACGTTTGAAAAACTTTCCTTTGGAAATTGAAATAAAAACAAAAATAATTATGAAATGAAAGACTGCACCTTATTATAAGTAATCCTCTATTGAAAACGTGGCATTATCATGTTTCATATATATCTAGCAGAATCTCCCGTTTGACACATTCAAACATTTACAATGTATGATAATTAGCAGCAATCTGCATTTTAACTACATCATATACAGTTTCTATGTTGACGTAACCGTATATTACAATCAGTAGACCTATCTACCGACATTAACACTTGTTAAATGATATATCGTTGTATACTGTGCGATATTAAAAGCACGAACAGAGATAACGGTGAAACTATCTACAAACAGGACTACAGTAATATGTACAAAATGGCAATTGATTGCTCTGAATGTGTAAACATGTGATAAGGGTACCTGACTGATAACGTAGTCTTCCTGGTCACTATATGAAAGGCATTGTGAGAAATAAAACTTCCTTGTGTGAAAAAGTTACGTTGTTACGAGTCTATGTCATAACTATCTGGTTACCTGAAGAACGTAATGGAACTGGTCAATATAGATACAAGTGGATATTTAATATTTTTTCTGCTTTGCTCTGGACCATACATTGTTGGCGCTTCAAGTAAGTAAATGTATATACACGTAGGTATGGCTGATGATCATTGTCGTAGCTCTAATGTCTAATCTCAGCAAACCTCACTTATCGCATCTTTAATTGTAAACTTTCCTTTACATGTTACATACCTCTTTAATTCAGTAGTACATATGTAACATACCAGTTTTCCTCAATAGAAACATACCAGTCTCCAAACCTCATTGATACTTATTAGTCTCCCTTCACCAGTAATAACAAATAAGTCTCCGAGAGCCTCACTAGTAACATACTGGTCTCATTCCTCGGTAGTGATAAACCAGTCTCGGAACCTCTGCAGTTACAGACTTGTCTCATTTCCTTAGTAGTAACATTCCAGTCTCCCTGCCCTGCCACAGTAATAACATACTTGTCCGCTTTCCTCAGTAGTAACAAACCGGAATGCTCAATTCGGTAGTAATCTACCGATTTCCTTACCTCAGTTTTAACATATCAGAACCCCCTTTTCAGTAGTAACATATGAGTCTCCAAACTTAAGTAGTTACATAACAGTCTCATCCCACAGGTATTTACATTTCAGTTTTCCTCCTCGAATTATAACTTACCACAATACACTCCTCGGAAGCAATATGCCAGTTTGCTTTCTTCACCAGGAAAATACAAGAAGTTGAACACATAACAGATTCATTGTCAGTATTAACATACCTTTGCTTCCCCTCGGTAATCACGTATTTCTCCTTCTCAATAATACCTTTTATGATATTGTTCTGTACTTATAAATAATGTTATCAATATACTATATTTCAGAAGATTTGGCTTTAAAACAAACCGCTACACAAAGCTCAACGTACATCGCTGAATATTCTGCCGATAGAGCCGTTGATGGAGTCCTCGGAGTTGATGTATCGGATGGACACTGTTCCCACACAGGTTCAGGTCACCAACAAGCCTGGTGGAAGGTTGACCTGGGACAGATTTACCGGATACAGACGATCAACATCACATACAGACGTAGTCGTAAGTTGTCGCATTATATTCACGTGTCTGTGTTTACATCTAGGTATAAAGTTGCTGCTCACATGTGGTGGTCTTTACTTGAAACTCTGTTGGTGGTTTCTAGTGTAAGTGTTTTACTGTTGTTTTGTATTTTTTTCAACTTTAGATAATTGCACGAATTAAACGATACATTTTTAGGCCAATCACTTTTGTTAATTCATAAACAACGGAAACTCCATTATCTAAGACTCCTAAATGTAGAAAACAGTTGATCATTGCGTAAAGTTTTATTTCTGAAGTAGTAAAAAATATACGACACTCCAATAATAACCCAAATTGAAATACAAAATATATAAAATATCAAATCAATGTGACATGGACACTAAGATAAATCGCACTGAGGAATTTCAATAAGAACATACATAGACATATTGCTGTACTTCATTTTTGAGCTGCAAAGAGGGTATTTTTTAAATGTATGTTTGATGTCATGAATGTGACAGTTCGAATAAACAAAAAACATCAGCATGTCAACATAATCAATATCCGAACTCAAATTAAACAAGACTATGGGAAAATATGAACAAAAGAAAGATTACCAAATTACAAGGTAACGAAACAGTATTTATATTTTTTTTGTGAAAGAACAATGATTTGACTTATTGCAGTCGTTCCTATAATATCGTTAGCGATACGTTTTGTTAAGTCGATAATGTAGTGAACAACATTCTTGTAATTCGGTCGTGTTTTAAGGAGGGTAGATTAGGGAGACACTACATTATTCCAGATCCAACAACCAATATTCCCAGTTCCAGCCACAAACTCCCTGTTTCAACGCAGTTGTTTACAGTTACCACCGCCTATTTCATGACTGAGTCCATCATTTAAGTATAGAACAGTTTTAAAGCTTCAGTGACTGTGTAGAAACTTTTGGATAATTGGTTTCGAGCAGTTTCTATAGTTTGCATGTCCGTTGTTATCTACAAAATTCTTTGTTACCGATGGAATACTTTTTGATGATTACCAATTGGAATCGTAACTTTGGATCACGAGACCTGTTCAGTAACGTTTTATTTTAACCGGAGAGAGGGCCGACAGACAGCAATAAAGAAGACATTGTACAGGCTAAAATGCTAACATAGTGGCCGATCTCCGTCGCCATTACAGGATTATGATGTTAACGTCATATGATATACCTGACAGTAAGATTACACAATGTTAGCGTGCAGTAGAAAAGAGAAATGGAAAATAAGAGATCAGTCACTGTAAAGATATAGTCGTTTTCTGCCGTACTTATTATAATGAGCACTCGGAAATATCGAAACTACGGAACTTCATAATAATACCTAACTTGGCAAGCATTTTTGGTTTTATCAGTTACTGATCACGCATTAACTCACAGTAATGGTTTAAAGGTACCTTTATTATATGTCCCTTGGTAGCACCAAACATTGTAGGTCTTGCACCAATCCCTGTCCAGTTTGCTTATGGTTGGAGTATCGCCCTTAATTTCTCATTTCCCTATTATCCTTTGATTTATAAAATTAAGCTAAGATACGTCTTTGAAATCATTCTTGTTTGTTACTATGTATCACAACAAATACACACCCTCAAACACTTACTCACTTTTACATATACACACGCGTGCCACAGAAAGATACATACATATTCATATCAACCATTTGATATTTTCGGAGAGAGTTATATATGAAAAAATCAAATATAATCTACAAATATCTACATACGAAGGTTATATTGCCGATAATATCAATATCGAAACAGCTTCCAAATATGGTGGTACATGCCTGTCACATATATATTTACATACCACATTTTATTGTATATCTGTTCAACAGTTCGAAAGTGATAATGAAGGTAATATGGAAGTGCACACGTCTGTGCAGGTGCATTATGTGAGCTGTGGACTGGCATTGGTAAAACAGATATGCCTATCAAAGGTCACAGTAACCTAATACCATATAAATATACTTATAGTCTGTGAAAGATGAAGATAAGATTTCAATAACAATATAGAAGGAGAG
Organism: Ylistrum balloti; assembly: GCF_031769215.1. Lineage (NCBI taxonomy): Eukaryota > Metazoa > Mollusca > Bivalvia > Pectinida > Pectinidae > Ylistrum > Ylistrum balloti. Next base: position 37,227 of record NW_026782625.1, on the reverse strand, counting down.
AGTATATGATGCTAAAGTTTATATACCATTATCTTAAAATCCTAATTATAACAATCATTTACTTCATAATGACCTGATTGAGTGCCTGGCATCATCACTATGTATTCCCTGATGCTGACTTCACGGATTTGCGATTTCTCATATCACGGTTCCCCTGTTATAGAAATCGTGAGGAAGAGAAAATTGATAATTTCAAAACTTCATCAAAGCTCCTAAGGAAAGATTGCAAGTGATTGGAAATGGACATTTGTTTGATTTATAATACATTAAAAATATACATGTAATTGAATCTCAATTAAAAAAGTTATCTAGTCGAAAAAAAATACATATTTTTAATTAGATCTAGGGAAAATGTCTTCATTGACTACTTTGTTTTAATTTAACCACGCCAAATGATTTTTTTTCAGAAACAGCTCGTCTTAAAGGCTACAGTCTTTATGTAACAAACAACACAGCTATGACACAGTCTGATGGGTCTATCAATGAACAGTTAGGCTATTTGTGTTACCATGACGCTGATTCGAGGACACCGACGTATAATCAGTCACGACAGTGTCACGTTGATGGGAGATACGTCGTGTTCTACAACCACAGAACGTACGGAGACGCATATATTGAGTTATGTGGTGTTCAAGTTTACGGTAAGCTATATTGTTCAGATGTGCATTTTGTTCATGTTCTCCTGTAACCCTAACGTTTTATCTTAATTTGATTTTTCTAGACTAGTGCTTTTCTTCAATATTTAAATAAAAATACTTACAGAATAAAAAAGAAAATTGATCGTCAATATGCTTCTGTAAAACTACACGTATTTCTTGAAATTCACTCCTGCTTCAATCACAGATTCTATATGTTTCCATGCACTTGGTATTAAGGTACAGATATCATATTTCAACCGATTTTGAATTTTGAATTTAAGATAGTATCAACGAAGTAATTCAATTTATTTTATGCTAGAGCGTTTCAAACTATATGCGACTTGAAGTCGATGTTTACTAAGGAGAATATGCGCGCATATATATGGTTGGCAAAATTGGTTTCTTTGAAATGTAATGCCCATAAATCATCTGAAGCTGTATTCTGGACTAAATGATTAACTGAAAGCTAATTTCACTAAACTTTTTTTTATCCATTAATCATTTTCTGACATTCTGATATTTTTATTTTGTATAAGTTTAGCTTTTGGATTAAAAGATATTATGTTTCATTCATACAGCATCTTTAGACCTTCATTATTTACTAAATTAAGTATTAAGTTTATGATTCAAAGGATATACCAAACTTTATTTAAGATGAATCCTTCTTATCCTGCAAACTAATGATTAATCGAAGTTATTAACATACTGCTTAAGTCAGACAATGAAAAACGTGTCCTTCAGATCAAACTATTTTGTATGTCAGCTGAAACTAAACTTGCAAACCGACTATAGGAAGAACGAAATCAATCGAAAACTGTCAGATAAATCACAGTACATATATCCTGACGTCAAATTAAAACACACGTCAAATTACAACCAAACGTTAAAACATAACCACAAGTCAAACATAACCCCACGTCAAAATATAAACAAACGTCAAAATATAAACACACGACAAAACATAATCACGCGTCAAAATATAAATGAATTTATTTTCCAATCGAAAAAGAAAAAATATTAGACTGACATAAACTGCATTCTATAGCGAATTGAACTTTTACCTCTTACTCTATATGATTCTGGTTTGTGATGTACCAAACATATGCACGAGTAACTGACATTATTGAATGGTTTAAACAATGCTCTCTCCGGTAATATACATTTAGACGTTAGAAATTTGGTGTGATGTTAATGTTGTTCCACATTTCATTCATGTGACTTAACGCAAAGTGATAATGAATTTAAAACATCACTATGACGTTGGATTCATACGTATCAACTATATAAGTACGTAATAGACCTGTACTGGGTGGGGAAGGATGAAATGAAGACTTTGAAGTAAATTATTTTTTTTTGTAGGTGAAATGCTTGAAAGCAACATTAATAGTGATGCATAAACAAATGAGTTCGTCCTTTTGAAAACATTAACATCGGGGTTTATTTTTCGAAAATAAAATGGAATCAATGGTGATATCAATACACAGATCACATCCAAAAATCTTAATTCCAGTATCTACCTGAATAATTTCAGCGTTAAATTCACAAAATACCTAGATATTGCATAAATGTTAATGTTGTTCCACATTTCTTTCATGTGACTTAACGCAAAGTGATAATAGATGAAAAATAGATAAACCTTATCCAATACATATTCATAAGTACTTCCTAAATTTATTTCAACCACGATAGAATCAGTGTGATAGAGCCGCGCACAGTACCCACAGATGTGCGATCGTAAATATCTTCCAGGTTTTCTATCATGCAGACACTAAATTGAAATATCAGATATTTCTTTAGGATCTATGTCTTGATTTTGTTTGGATCTGTTGAATACTAATGTGCACGTGCATCAAAATCATCATCAGTTTTTAAACATTCTTTTATTCAGTCATAGACGTGTATTAATTGATACAGAGACACTCGCCTCTTGTCTTGATAAATAGTAGCATATGAGTAGTTTGTTATATATATATATACCTTATGTTGTCCACGGTTTTTAACTTCACCACCAGCAGTGTTTTTTGAATGTGGCCCGCAGCAAGATGCAAACATACTTAAACAAGGAAAACTGATCTGCCTTAAAAATAAGTCATTGTCACACAAAATGGTGCACGTACATGCATCAGCACTGAGAAAATCCCGAAGTCCCTATTCAATCATTACTACTTGCAATAAAACACTGTGCAATCGAAAAAAAGATAAACTTCTTATTGGAAAGTAAAACCGAAATCTATCCTTATACCAAGATTATTCATCGGCATCGCGATACACACACAGGTGAATTTAACAATATACATATACTAAGAAAAGATTCACTTTAGCAAATGTCGATGTCAGGGTTATTCTATAAGCCCTTATCATACACACTCATTCAATGATTAACAAAAACACATATCATTACAATTACTTTATTTATGAACAGATTTGTATCCTTAATTTCTGGTTGTTGTGCATGGCATTATTATAAAAAACACTTCTCCTTTGGGTGTACAGTTCGATGCCATAACACGTGCACATATCAGCCTGAAAATGTACGATATTAATTTTTACAGGGTAACGTAAAGGCTTCTGTTGGTGTCAGTAGTGAGTGAACTACGACTGTAGTTGTATAATTGTAATTTAGGTTTTTTCCCTCAGGAAAACACTCATTTCTCTTCAAATCATTCCATTTAACATTCCCCTCTCCCCCCACCCACCCACCCCAATAAAAAAAAAAAAAAAAATGAAAAAATTAAATAAATAAAAAAAAAAAAAAAAAAAAACTAAACAAAATTCTTTGCCTAATTCAGTTGCATGAGTCTAATTCTGCTAATTCATTCAATTTTAAATGTATCTCCCTATCCACCTTTCCACCTCTTATATATTACTGGACTTCATATGTTGATGTACACGTGTATAAGTATTGACTGTGTGTATTTCGTTCAATCTAGACAGTTCAAGTATTATTGTTTTCCCAAAGTAAAGCGATTGATTAAGTAGCACGAGGCGATGTGGTTATAATGAATCTTGGAAAGGAGGAGTGCCATTTTGGGCCTTATGGCATGACATGACATTAAGCGAAGGTCAGCTCAAGGCTGTTCAGTTATTATAGGGGGGACGAGTGGGAGATCAAATTCATAATTATTGCAATAATTATCAAACTAAAAATATTTTTTAGTGTTTTTTTCTCTTAAATGTCAGTTGAGGATATATTTCAAAACCTTCATTAGAAAAAAATGACAAAAAATATGCCATTGTTGAAAAGTAGGTCACGGTAATTAAGTGCCCTTATTACCAATTAAGTCACATTTGAGCAACGTTTTTTAAAATGAAAAAAAATCAATTAAGCACCGGGTTTCACAGGATCATAAATGACCTTTGTCTATTACTTACGTGCGCTTACGTCCGGGCCAACAAGAGTAATTAGTATAAGTTGACATAACTTGTTTCGCAATTGTTGTAAAATAAATAAAGTTTATATTTGATTAATCGTTTTGTCTATTTCTAAATGTGAAATATATATCAATCAGTTTCTTTGAGTGTGATCTTTGTTTTACCCTCTAGTTGTCAACATACCATAAAGGCATTTACCAAACATTTATTTCACATATATTTAAGCAGCATAATGCTTTTCTTGCAATATGTATAAGGAACAAATATGATATGTAAAGGAAGAAATTAGCTACCTGTGTCAGCATATGTAGTACAGAGTAGAATACTGTAACCCAGTTTAACGATTGTATTTATTTAATGTCGTCAGTTCTTTTCATTAAAGGAAATTCATCGTTCGTAAAAGGATAATCTCTCTGATGTCAAACAAATATTGTACTTGTTTATCGATTTGAAATATAACGATATCCAATACTGTTGTTTAATGTACTAAAACAAATACCGTTGGTAGTCATTATTTTATCATTTTCCCTAAAGCATACATTGTATCTGGGAAAGTTCAATACTACCATTCTATGAATATATACTCATTTGTTTTAGGATGTCCCACCGGTAGGTTTGGGTTTAACTGTAGTGACACCTGTCACTGTCAGACTGGTGGGTGTAACCCTGACACGGGGCAATGTAACGTCACCGGGTGTCAGGCTGGCTGGATGGGACTATCATGCAGTCTCCGATGTCACTGTAACTTGGGAAGAGCCTGTGATATAGATACAGGGGCCTGTAGTGGAGGATGTCAATCCGGATGGTCGGGACGCAGCTGTATGGTAGGACCGCGTAAGTTGAATTTAATGAACGATTTTATTACACATAATTCAGTTGTCGACTGTTGAATATACACCTATTCGTGAAAGTTGAAAGGAACACTGAAAAATGGCTCGTCCATACAAACAGTTAAAGAACTTATTTTTTATTTAGATGAATGTTAATAATATGTTCTAATTAATTAGAAAATGGTTTCTGCCAAATACATGTTAAGATGCAGAATTCGAATATCTGTTAACGTGTCACTGACTGTCATACCTAATTTTAGTCCTATATGCTTTTTTTTGCTCCGCTTGTTTTGTACTGTCCCATATCCTGTAAGCATCAACTTTTGCAGAAGTCATATTTCTTATGACACTCTGTACTTTTTTCTTACTTGTTAAAACATTTGATTTAGATTATTGCATCGTCATATGTCATCATTTAATTATTCAAAGAATTGTACATATCGATTGATTTCCATGTTTGGTAGTTTTAAAGGAAAGAAAAAAAGTAAACTTTAGAGCTTTGTACTTTTTCTTGTTGTGTAGTATACAACACATTGATATCATTCTCGTCTTGCTGTTTACACAACAAGAAAGAGTGGTAGGCATGTTTTCTTGGCGAATCAAGGTAAAAATGACGTTTATCATTTAAGCTTGAAAGATGAAATCTTCTGCGGCTGGTTTGTATATAAGCTTTGATTTCATAAAAAATCAAGCGCCTTAGATTTTCGAAACGGAGAATTCACTAAATCTTATAATATATCAACTCGACTGACACAAATAGTGTACAGGGAAGATGCGTGTACATATTGTTAATTTAAATTTAAATAGGTCATACCCATTATCAATTATAAGTCAAAGGTGAAAAGGTCCACTTAATCTATCTTTCAAATGAATATACATTTGAGTACCAGCCTTGGTTTTAACTATAATTTTAAAAACAAATGAAACAAATTCTGTGAAAACTTCCGATTTTTCAATCCCATCTTCACTATTCCATGTGAAAGAGTAAAACTTTCATTAATTATCATTTGTTGCAGATAAATGGAATCTGGCATATAATAAGTACACCCGACAGAGTACCACAAATGGAGTCTATAGATCAGACATAGCTGTTGACGGTGTTATTACCGCGGATGCAGGACGTCACGGAAGCTGTTCACATACATGCCCAGAAGGACATGATGAGGCCTGGTGGTATGTCGATCTTGGAGGAGAAAAAAGGATCGGGATTATTAATATAATATACAGACAAAACTGTAAGTGGTATAGCAATGTAGTCCAACGACTGGAACATCAAATAGGGTGACTACTCCTTTTGCATGTGTCGTAACTACACAAGATATATACAAATATCTCTCTAGTTCCATATGGCAGTGCAACCTTGCATTAAACATTACATTATAAAATATTCAATAGTTTACTCCAAAACTATTTGACATGGAATTATATGCTATATCTGCAGTTGCATAGATAGAAGAAACTTCAAAGAGAAATTTGAAATAACAATATCTATTCTGAAACATGTTGATAAATGATTAATTGAATAATTAATATAGCAGCACTTTGATTGGATTACTACACTAAAACGATAATCGTTCTCATTTGTTTATCAAAATCTTATGTTTGACTAAATTTTGTTCATGTAACATGTTTCCAACGAATTCTTCATAATCACGTGTTAACACAACTACGTTCACCTATTATGGATGTATGTATTGCATGTATATGTGCGTGTATACACCAATAAAGTAACTGTATACATAACGTCAATGTAGGGAATATGTTTCTTGAACTATATCCTATTTTGTTTGCATCTGTTTTAGACACTTTAGTCTGTTTCAGACCCCTTCCGAATGTCCGGGTTTTATCTCTATATATCAAACAGTTCCTATACTAACTCCCAAGCGCTGAGTCGAGACGTTTTATGTTACCATGACCACGGACCCGGTCTGCCCTCCTACATTCAGTCACTATCATGTCCAGTCTCAGGTCGATACGTCATATTCTACAACAAACGTCCTGCTGACTACGAGCCCTTCAATCGCACGTTTTATTCGGAGTCAAATGCAGTCATTGAACTATGCGAAGTACAGGTACTTGGAGGTTTGTACTTTGTTTTGAATTTAACTGTAAAGTGTTTTGTCGTGTGCATGAAAACAACAGAAAAGAAATAAGGTGAAAGGTGCAAGTTATTTATTATTCTTCGATGATCCTCATCTTTCTTTTTTTATTAACGTCAATTTCAGTTTGTATTACCGGTAAAAAGCATGAGCTTGATACATTGATACCAGTCGTACTGCATCATTTATATAATTGAGAGATCAAAGTATCCGAATTTCAGCCTCCGTGTTTTTTTTTGTCTAAAAATGTTGTGCACGAACTTTCAATCTGTTTTAAACACCGCTATTTTCTTGTTCGGGCATATCAGTTTGTAGTGGGCGATTGTACAGGTACCTTCCAAAGTCGACGTAGCAGAGAGACGCTTAGATTGTCGAAAATGACAGTAAACAGTGAAAAACAAGTCACTTTAGACACCTCAGTGAATTGGGGGAGGAGAGGGTCAACACTCCAAAACAGTTGAGATCTTCAGCATGTCTTTTTAGCCTAGGTCATCCTTATTCAATAGGTCCTAGCGCGGAGGTCAAAGCATGGAAGCAATTTTACTGTGATCTGGTGGGAACGGAGAAACTTATACACATATGACTTATGAAGTGACCACCTAGGTTATCCTTAGTCCCTTGTGTGTTAGTCCGGGGGTCTTATCGTGAAAAAAGTAAAGATCCGCATCCTATAACTACATATTTATTTGTTGGGAATGGAGAGATGAATCCACATATGGCTTAATAATTCCCAGTTTGTGCAGTAATTATACAGATCAGATACAGACTAAACAGTGTTTTCTATTACTTTTAAATTCATCTTAAGTCTACGTCTACTGTTTCAGACTGTCCAAAACTTAGTGGATGACTTACCGACATTCAACAATGACACATAATATCTGCAAACCCCTTTGAAAATAAACGAGTTTATTCCGTTATTCATGAAACAATGAATTAGTTACCAATCGGTTTAACTTGTCTTTTTAAAGTTGTGTTTGGTGGTTCCATCGCTCCGTTAACAGCTAAGGCCATTTTGAGGCGGATCATGTAGGGTTATACACTCGTTATCACCTTAGCGTTAGATCGGGTGATCATTACATAAGTATGCAGATACATACTGTGATCAATTTATTATTTCTTTCCTGACTGCTATTTCGTTTTGTAAATATCTAATTAACACCCACCTCTATGATCCTGGAACTATTCTTTATTGTGGTCATTGCAAGGCAGTTAAACCCCCACAACTGTATGCAATTGAAGGTGACATAACAAACTTAATGCAACATATGATTACACTGCAGGTGTATTTTTAGGTCAATAGATAAGTCACCAAAGGTCAGCAATGCTTGTTAATGTTAAAACGAATTCTTAGATTTCCATATCTGATAGCAAAAGAAATTTTAGAAGTTATGTACACCAATAAAGGTGTTTGGAAAAAACCCAACAAACTGATAATTATATGAAGAGTAATAAGGCAATAAAAATGAGTGTAGGAATGATGTAAACAGAGGTGATATGTGATACAAAATCAACATTTCTCCACCCCCCACCCCCCCCACCCCCCACCCCCTAAAAAAAAACATGGTATGAAAACTACCGGAATTAAGGCATTTTTGAACTTTTAAAGGGTTTTAAAATGGTATTATAGAAGCCAATACATTTATACGTGTGTATTGGTCATCAATACTTATCAATATCATATAGTTTAAATTGCATAAATAAGGTTATGTCAGTGGTCAATGTATAGGTCATCATAGGTCATATGTCAAATAAGTCATCAATATCAAACATTATTATACACAACTTTTCCTTTGCACGCCTTATAACAGGGAAAGTTATGTCAAAGGTCAATATATAGGTCGCAAAAATTCACAGGTCAAATAAATAACCAGTCTTTATTAATTTTGTATGCCTTTCCTTCTCGTATCTTGTCATACAAAGTTATGTCACAACAAAGTTCAATATGTAAGTCACTAAATGCGACATGTCCGGTAAGATTTCATTATCAATCAATATTGTATACTTTCCATTTGCGCTTCTTAAAATGTAAAGTTAAATTCACTCCTACTGGCCAATCAACGAAGCAATATTGATTTCGCAATAATACCAATCTCAACAGAAGTAGCTTAAGGAGGTTTTATTACACAATATACATTCAGCATAGTCAAGTGAACGTGATATTCATAATATAGCCCATATACAGCACCCTCTGGTAAGATGAGAGTACCTGCAAAACAAACCCACGTGATAGAAGAACAGAATGACGACATTGACTTTGATTTCATTGATAATTCTTTCTCGGGAATTTTAATTAAAAATAAATCACGTTGGAAAGAATTGAGATTAGTTTCCTACTCACGATACTGCTTTTTGTTCATATTTCAAATCATATACTGCTGTTGTTGATAGTAGTACTCGAAGGGGCTCCAATAGGGGAATTTATCATTTTTTTCACCTAATGCTGAAACAAGTTTCCAGTATGCTTAACGTTAGTAAATGTCCACATGAATTTTCGGTACTGAGTTTTGAAGAAGGTACTATAAATTGATTAATTACCTACGCAGCACGAATCTAATGAGATAAGTTAAATATTGATATACTTGTAGCATATATGGAAACTGTCATCTGTTTCAACACATTCTAGTTCAAAGTTGTTTATGTTTACAGCCGTGATATGGTTGATGTAAACAACTATGACGTGTTGTTTAAACGAAAAACGTCATCAAATCATAGCAAGGTCGAACAGGCGGTATATCATCAGCATGTATAATTAATAAGGACTACACTGATAAAATATTATGACATGAAAAAAATCAACCGTAGTAAAATTGTGCCTTGTAAGCACGGCTTTTTTTTTGGCAAAAGAGGAAAGTTGTGATTGATTAAAAACATTACATTAGCATACACGTACATTTATTATTTAGAAATGCAACAAATATGTTTCTTTACTGTAAAATTTCTTCTTTTTACTGTTCCCATACAGTGGTCATAAATGGTCAGTCGAGTCTACGTCCTCTACTCGTATCAATGACTATCACAAGTTTATATGTATCTTGCTTCTAAACTGTTTTTATTTATATAGGCTGTTTACTATTAGATGTGACTCAGAGGAAAAGATTCGTCGTCGGAGTAGAAGATCTGTGTTTTTTACCAACATAAAACATATTTGTAACGTTTTATTATAGTAAGACTTTGCTGGATGAGTGTCCACTGGAAATGTAAGCGACGTAGTGCAGTTGTCTACTGTGTGGCGCAATGCTTGAAAATCTTCACCACAATTTGATATAGGTTGCTTTTTCATTATGTATTATTTAACCAAGGCGTATTTTGCATTTTGTTTTATAATTTTCATGTAATGATGGTTTTCGTGGTTTACGTGTGATGTTTGATTATATAATTTATTTTTGAGGATGACCTCATTCAATTCGATTAATTGTCCAGTTTTATGTGGAGCAAGCATAGATTTATTTATAGAAAACCCCTTCAAAAGACACAACGATAGTTACATGTACATGATAGATGTCGTTCAGGAATGGCGGCATTTGATAAAAAATCTCATCAAAATACATATTATCAATAACAATCCCTTGAATATAATATCAACAATGATGATTTTACAGCCTGTGAGCGAGGTAAATTTGGACAAGACTGTAGTCAGAGTTGTCACTGTGCCTCATCTGACTGTAACCAAATGACGGGAACTTGTCTTGTTCCGAGATGTTCTGCTGGCTGGATGGGTAATTCTTGTGACCAAGGTAGATTCTTCTTTTATAACTTACAAGGGAGTTAATCTTAAACATTATAATTATAAGAGCCTGGTGTATTCGAGGAACCTGGAAGATAAATTAGCATACGTGCATTGTTTACAAAATTAAAACATCATGTATCGTGGTTTAACAGAAAATTTCGTCTCCAAACTGTTCTCACACTTACTCATAAATGGCGAGTCGAATCATCTACTTGTATAATGAAGTAAGTCAGGATACGTAGTTATATACCAAATCAAAGCATTCTGTCGATTCAGACCTCTCCCACTCAGATATTTTGAACGGTTTCATTATATCACAGGTTTCCCAAAATTATATCGTTCGCCATGTCGATGTAACTCACTTTGATTAAAGAATGGCTATATTGAAGGAAAGCGAGCGAGTACCTATACTGTGGTTATATAATTTATTTTTGAGGATGACCTCATTCAATTCGATTAATTGTCCAGTTTTATGTGGAGCAAGCATAGATTTATTTACAGAAAACCCCTTCAAAAGACACAATGATAGTTACATGTACATGATAGATGTCGTTCAGGAATGGCGGCATTTGGTAAAAAATCTCATCAAAATACATATTATCAATAACAATCCCTTGAATATATTATCAACAATGATCATTTTACAGCCTGTGAGCGAGGTAAATTTGGACAAGACTGTAGTAAGAGTTGTCATTGTGCCTCACCTGACTGTCACCAAATGACGGGAACTTGTCTTGTTCCGGGATGTTCTGCTGGCTGGATGGGTAATTCTTGTGACCAAGGTAGATTCTTCTTTTATAACTTACAAGGGAGTTAATCTTAAACATTATAATTATAAGAGCCTGGTGTATTCGAGGAACCTGGAAGATAACATTAGCATACGTGCATTGTTTACAAAATTAAAACATCATGTATCGTGGTTTAACAGAAAATTTCGTCTCCAAACTGTTCTCACACTTACTCATAAATGGCGAGTCGAATCATCTACTTGTATAATGAAGTAAGTCAGGATACGTAGAGAATTATATACCAAATCAAAGCATTCTGTCGATTCAGACCTCTCCCAGTCAGATATTTTGAACGGTTTCATTATATCACAGGTTTCCCAAAATTATATCGTTCGCCATGTCGATGGAGTAACTCACTTTGATTAAAGAATGGCTATATTGAAGGAAAGCGAGCGAGTACCTATACTGTGGTTATATAATTTATTTTTGAGGATGACCTCATTCAATTCGATTAATTGTCCAGTTTTATGTGGAGCAAGCATAGATTTATTTACAGAAAACCCCTTCAAAAGACACAATGATAGTTACATGTACATGATAGATGTCGTTCAGGAATGGCGGCATTTGGTAAAAAATCTCATCAAAATACATATTATCAATAACAATCCCTTGAATATATTATCAACAATGATCATTTTACAGCCTGTGAGCGAGGTAAATTTGGACAAGACTGTAGTAAGAGTTGTCATTGTGCCTCACCTGACTGTCACCAAATGACGGGAACTTGTCTTGTTCCGGGATGTTCTGCTGGCTGGATGGGTAATTCTTGTGACCAAGGTAGATTCTTCATTTATAACTTACAAGGGAGTTAATCTTAAACATTATAATTATAAGAGCCTGGTGTATTCGAGGAACCTGGAAGATAACATTAGCATACGTGCATTGTTTACAAAATTAAAACATCATGTATCGTGGTTTAACAGAAAATTTCGTCTCCAAACTGTTCTCACACTTACTCATAAATGGCGAGTCGAATCCTCTACTCGTATAATGAAGTCAGGATACGTAGAGAATCATATACCAAATGAAAGCATTCTGTCGACTCAGACATCTCCCAGTCAGATATTTTGAACGGTTTCATTATATCACAGGTTTCCCAAAATTATATCGTTCGCCATGTCGATGGAGTAACTCACTTTGATTAAAGAATGGCTATATTGAAGGAAAGCGAGCGAGTACCTATACTGTGAGAGGGACTGTTTGTTAACATATCTGAAAGCTCTGTTATTGTTATAACTCTATGTGGTTTACGGATCAATTATATATATTTGGTATTGTCAAGAACGTTGTTGTAAGTCATGATGGTATTCATGTGTTTTTACGCCCGAGATATCAATGGTCTTTAGATTTTGGGCTTTTGCTATTGGTCGACGCTACAATCAGGAATGTGTCCAGAACATTTCAATAATTTTGCTACATAAGAATTTGTGTAAAACACAGGACAACTTTCAAGATTTGACTGATCCGAGTACATTTATGGGACACATGACCGAATGTTATCGATATGTCTACCAATAGAAGTTTACGTTAAAGTTTCATGGCACTATTAATATTCTATATCTGTTTTTTGTATCTAATTCTAGCTCCCCAAACACATATTATGATGTTTCACTAAACATCTTCTCATTTCTGAATAAAGGATGTGGTTTATACACCATAGGGGAACCATAATCTAACTAGCCAGTAACGAAATCTCTTTCAATATCTTCAGCTTTGAGGAACATGTCCTGATTGGTTTGGAGCACTTTTCTTCTTATATAGAAATTGTTTTGTTTGGCCTTTACCTCATTCCTTTTTACGGTAAATACTACACCAGCGTTCCTCATAATCTGGAAGCCATATTGGTGCCTCCTTTAACATCCTAATCATTCCTTTGAATTTGAAAACTATCAATATCGTTCATTGGCATATTTTCTTTTTAAAGTTTCTTAACTCACTGTATCGTGTTCCCATGAATTCCTTCATTGTCATGCTGTGTCAAAATAAGAAAATACCAATGTTTACGATAACCATAATCGAAACTCAAATTCAATAAAACTAGGGGAAAATATGAACAGAAGATTTATAAAGGTACTCCTGAAAGGTTTATCTTAATGGATTTAAATTTTCTCGGCGTCAATAAGGTCATCCACACCGTGGTCCTCAAATCGGCTAACCATGTTTGTGGAAACGACTGTTTGAATTTTTTTCTGTTCACATAAAAACCCTCAGGTGAAGCCGCGCGTCCATTTCTTTAAATATAGAAAGATTGGTAACTTTCCTTGTTTTGCAATGGAAGTTTCCCTGTCATTTTATGATGTATCAGATGTAAACATAATTACATTATCCCTGTTAAGCATGGCAGTATCGTATTGCAGAACAAGAAGGTGTCGTAATAGATGTCGTTCAGGTATGACAGCAGTAGATCAGAAATCTCACCAAGATACAAATAATTAATTACACTTTTATATCATATCACCGATGTACTTTTTCAGTCTGTGAACGAGGTAAATTTGGACAAAACTGTAGTCAGAGTTGCCACTGTGCCACATCCGATTGTCACAAAATGACGGGAGAGTGTCTTATCCTGGGATGTTCTACTGGCTGGATGGGTAATTCTTGTGACCAAGGTAGATTCTTATTTTTTACTTTATAGTGACGAAATCATAAGCACATATCATTGTTAGTGTAAGTGTCTGTTGTACTCGAGGAACCTGGATGATAGCATTAACAAACAAGTATTATTTACAAAATGAAAACATTACATATGCTGGTATGATATAAAATTGTGTCTTTAATTTTCTCACACTTACTCACAAATGATGAGTCGAGTCCTCTACTCGTAGCATATATGCTGTGAGAGGGACTGTTTGTTAACATATTTACTACCGATGAAGGGAAGGTGTGAACGTTTCAAGTACTGTAGTACTGAACAAAGTATTGATAGTATTGTACTGAAGTACTTCACCAATCGAATTCCTTAAATTTATGCAACAAGCTCTCTGATTGGCAGAGCCAAGTCTAGATCGATTGTGGGTGGAGCCAGGTGAAAAAATACTGTGCAGACATCGGCATTTTACAAACACTCGACTGTCGCGAGAGGTTAATTGGAAGAGTCCGAGTCACAGGTGGCTTCAGATCAGACCTAATTGGGTTGTCCCATTTGTTTCGTTCTACACCCAATGATACCTTGCTTTTCCATCGATGGTACAACGAGAAAACGAAAGTTACTCAGTACTAAACTAATTTACGTACAAAATATATATCAACAGGTTAGATCACTGGGACCGGAGAATTCATAACATCTTAACAGTGAATATAGTCATATAGTCATTCTGTACTAGTTTTATTTATTTATTTATTTATTTTTTGAAAGGGGGGGGGGGAGGGTTGGCTATATGTAACAAAGAATTACGAATTACCTGGGACCTCCTGATATATGCCGATAATTCATACTGCATTAAAAAATAAAGGAATTCTGTGGTCCCATATATTTTTTATTTTATTTTTTATCTTTCCATCGAAAATTATACATATCCGCAACATGTGAAAAACTTTGAAGTTGGTTGGGCGGAATATCTAGAGCATTTACTACTGCAAGTTCCAGAAATTCTGACACAAGTCGGGTATTTGCCCGAAGCCTCTGTCTCATGACATTGAATACATATTCAGTTACGTTGTATTCCGGGGAATAAGGCGGCTGAAAAACCAGGGACACGCCATATTCTTTCAGCATATTTCTTAAAATGCGCTCTCCCTGTCTATGGTGATGGAATCCACAATTATCCATCACAACCACATCGCCTTGTACAAAAACAGGATTCCCCATATCGTTCGTATCGGACATAATTTCGTCGAAGAAAATTTTGCGTACTGTTGCCGTCGTCGGACATTTTTCCAGCGATTACTTAGTAATTGTTATGTAACTGATAGTGTACATTAACTCCGCCTACCGGAACAAATTGGGTGTCAGATCAACTATTCAGGTTGTCTAAACTCCGCCCCCGACCAATCACAGAGGTCGTTGTATACTTGACTCGATTATTTGAATACTTCAATACAATAGTGTCAATACTTTGTTCAATACTATAGTAAGTGTGTCGTTCACACCTTCCCTTCATCGGTAGTAAATGCTCTGTAATTGTTATAACTCTATATGGTTTTACGGTCAGTAATATATAATAGGGTATTGTGAAGAAAGTTGTTAAAAGTAATTGTGTTATTCATGTGACTCAGACTTTTAAATACATAGACTTCTATCAATTTTGTATTTGTTGTTAATATTTTTTTTTATATAAAACGCAGAAACAAGCAAACGTTTTGTTATGATTGAAATATAAATAAACTATTTTTTAATTCAACGAAACCTCAAATGAACAGTGTAATGTTTACCTTTTAGAGTGTGCCAATTATATGTTTGGCCGAGACTGTATCCAGACATGTCATTGTGCTGACTCTGACTGTAATAGGACGAACGGTGTCTGTACTTTACCTGGCTGTAGGGAAGGATGGATGGGTAGCACATGTAGCCAAGGTAATAAATCATGTAATTGAGTGCATGGAAACATTGCTCAACAATTGTATACAATTGTAATTGTATAATTCATGTCAATTATTTAAGACTTTACGGCTTATAAAACGAATCCCTGTTGCTCTCAGTGATATTTCTTTTCATCAGTGCTACCTTGCACTAATAAAAAATCATATTTTTCTTTACTTGAAGTAATTCTAAAGAGAAAATCTCTACGACAGCTACTGATGTAGATCTTTTCCTTGAAACCAACACTGACAGTTTTCCACGAACCTATTGTGAGATTTCCATTTCTAATTTAAACATTTCTGCCGCCCAAACCTAGTGTGTTTCCATCTTGTCGCAACTGATTCGATATTTAAAGGCTTGTTCTTACTATCATAATTTTCAAGAAGTCGTCAACTGACGGACAAACTCGTAACACAGGGTTTCAAAAGGTGCAGGTTGATGTAACTTATTGGGAAGTTTTATGGCCGTGATAGTGATCTCATTGAGAAATATTTATTGATGCGATAAGAAGCTTGATTTGTTTTATGCCTGTAAGTTTGCTTGTTTATTACATCGCGGTATACCTTGTTGTCCTTTGAGAACGTAACAGTACCTGCTTGGATTGACCAAGATTTATATGTGGAGTGTCGTCCATGAAGCAGAAGACACTTATTCTTCGAAAACCCTGGTTTTATTCTCTTTTTACCTTTTCAGAAGTCTTCATGTAATTTTTTTTTCTGTTCATGTTTTACTCTAGTTTTATTGAATTTGAGTTTAGATTATGATCATTATGTTCTTGCTGTTTTTTGTAACGTTCTATTTAAATGGGAAGGGTTTATGATTAAAAACCATCAGTAGGAGTTGTATTTCAATCTGACCGTACGAATTCAAAAACTGTCAAAACGTTATCAATATTCAATGCAGTAACTGCACGTTTCTGAAAAGTCAGCTGAGAGGACGGTAAGAAACGTAACACAATGTATCTGTATATATCAACTTTTCTTCAGACACGAAATACATTTTCCAGGAAATAGATATCAAAACACAAAAATGAAAAATGCACATCTCACCTTCGAATCCTATTCGAACTGTGTCACTTGTGAAGCGCCTTCATGTCCAAGACTGTTTTTGAAAGGTTAATTGGCTGTGTTTTTAATTACATTTAACGACGTTTTGTTGTTCATACGTTTAGTTTAACCAAACCTTTATCATGAGTTTATTATGAAGGGAATTTCCTGAAAAAATACGTCCAATTAAAGGAAGAGATAATGTAAAATTGAAACATAAGTACTGTCATCTAATTACTGGTGTATAAGATCTTCGTACAGTGTAGTAGTAATATCTTCCAAGATTTTTTTTTACATATCTACGGAAGCAAACTGAGCGACCTCATGGCCGCATTTATCTTGCAAAGGCCTTCAGTGTCCTTTCCAAATATGTTAATGATGTTATGTTTTAAAGACAAGAAATTTAAGACTCATGTTCATCGTATATATCATCTCAGTTGAAAAACAAAGGGAAAAACAGGTTCAGTTTACCTCGATAATTTCCATAATGAAACAAATATGGTCCGTTTTCCTCCAGTTTGTAAGATAAGCGCAATGATTTATATTTCCCTATTATGAATGGGATTTTCCATGCTTAGATAGAAACATACATGCATCACAGGTATTACAGGGACATTTGGGGGAATATCATATATCCGTATGGATTGAAGTTGGATATGTTTGATGCTCTCTAATAAGCCTTATGTTTTAGTACCCCTTTTTACACCCTTGAAATGAAAAAGACTCACGTGGTGGTTGTCATCTTTGGTGAAGGAGACTAAATTTTGTACAAATTGAGACTCAGCCCGAACGGGCGGGAAAGTCTAGACTCAAATGGGGAAATAGAGCAAATTATTTAGAATTCTTTTTTTTACTGAAGGAATGACAGGTGTTTGGTTGAATATTTTTTGGGCCAATAAGCCAATTAAAATAAATTCTTTAAAATCCTTCTTCCATAGGAATGCTTTGGTTTTGTTACAATTTGGTCTTACATACTCTTGGGTGATTAGAAATCTATTTTGTAGATATGTTTTGGCCTTCTAGGACGGAAAAAAAATAGGACGATTGTAGAACAAAAACATATGAACAACATCTTTTCAATACAAATTTGGTTCTGTAAAATAGAGCCAAACAATGCTAACGGTCTATATTTTGACGTCTGGGAGGCGGCTGCAAAATTTTGTATAAAGGTTTGGTGTGACTCTCTGGGGCCGAATGGTTTGTCTCATTAAGGGAAACGGAGGAAGGCAATTTGAGTTATTATCATACTGACACATGTTTAGTAAGTGTTTCCTCTTTGAAATGATTGAATAGTGTAAAGTTGGGAGTTGTTCTTTATCAAGCCAGTCTAGTTCGTTGTGTATACAGGAAATGCAACGATGTAATGTCTTCAGATAGGATCAATTTATTGTACGCCTTGTCTGCAAGCGCAATAACATTCTTAACCTCCATGTTATATTCGCTGTTACTTTGAACACCGAGACCATCTCATGGAAGTTGATTGATTTATGTATGCCATAGTGGTTTTTTGACAAGGAAACATTAATAAATATTTTTATTTAGAAGGACATATACAGATCAGTCAATTATGCAGGTTCATTATTTGAACTGAAATATATGTTATAATGCTGAACGTCAAAAAAGGATTTGTATACATTGTAATATCCATATTTACCAGACCATCAGGCCATCTGCAATTAAGTCCGATGAAATTATGAATTCCAGAAAGTTTAAAAATCTAGAAATTTGCTTTCAGTAATATTTTCCTTCATGATATGATGTAATGATATGATATATTAGACGCGATAAATCTCGGAATATGTTTCTTCATACTTTGTGAAGTGAAAATTGAATTAATTTTAATCATACCCAGCTACTTTTTTATAATCATTAAACAATTATTATCATCATTAGCATTGTAAATAGCCAATAATCAACTGTTTAGTATTAAGTATTTAATCCATGTTATAATTTACATCCCGATAATTGAGTGAAGACTTGAGTTATGCTTTTGGGTATATATTATACCAATAACAAGAAAAAAGAAATGTATCCAGTAATGTCATTTCATTAAATAACGCATAACATGGTAAACATGGTAACAACAATATCAATCATGTTATACAAAACATATTTACAACATAATCAATATCATAATTTTAATATAGCCAAATAGATGGAGTATGAAATATAACAAAAACGATGGAGCATAAAATAACAAACCTACATTATAACATGCACAAATTCATAGTTGTTACATAGCCATAAAGATAGAGCCTAAATAACTAGGAAGGACGTGTATCATAACCGAAAAAGTGGGATGGTGGGCCAAACAAATTCCATTACCAATTTTCGACCTTGTATTTTTTTTGTTGTTTTCTCACGTGACCTAAATTCGCCTCGCCGATTTGCTGTTCCGTTTTCGCCGATTGTTTTCGGGTGTACTCGATTAAGCTGCAACCATCCCACTCTTTTACATTTCGCTCCCATTTTTATCGCATATTGTAACACAGAATTTCAATGAAATGATAACACACATGAAATAAATAGTTTCAATGTACAACATAAATATATTCATTATCATAAATCGTATATACTCTTGAATACACTCTTTAATACAACTTTAGAGTTAGATATCTTGGGACAAAACAATAAATTTAACCAAATCATACAGGTGTTGTTTGCTTCTAGGATTCCTCAATGATGTTAAGGGCCGAAAGTTATTACGATAAAGAAAATAAAATGAAGTAAAATTTTAATTTGTTTTAAACATAACCAAGAGCCTACACATACTTTCTGAACTATTTTTATGATCTTAGTAACTTTGAAAATTATCAATCATCAACTAGTTAAAATCAGATAAATTGATTGCTTTTAAAGTAACGTAAGTTAGAAGTATAAGTTTCCTAATTTTGCTACATCGTATTGATGTTGTTAGAAATTATTTTAAAAATATCGTTTAGAGATGAAATGTTTTGTCAAAATGACATTTCACAGTGTAATTTAGAGAAGATAGTATTAATATCTTGCATCGAGGTTTAACGAATTAAACCTTGGAGTAAGTTTTGACATTTTCTATACATCTACGTTTTGACATTTCCTATGCATCAAAAGAGTAAACCACACTTCCTATTAAGCTAAACGCTGTCTTTAGAATTATAGAAAAGACTCAAAGGTAAACAGCATTCTTTAATACATGTGCTGTTTTGACAGTTTTAACATATCAAGGTCTTATGGTGTCAACATTTTCTACTGGTACGTAATATGTAATACGTAAGGTGTGTTCGATGTTCGTGTGCATCTCTCCTAGTTTCGCTATTTCTATCTCCTGCCCAACAACGAAAAATTCAAATCGGTTACGTCCGTACGTACTTCCGTTCGTCCTCATACTGCTTTCCGCATGATATCGTTTGAAGGACTGGTAGGAATGTGATGACACTAGTTTGGTACACTTGTTAAAATAATTCTTTGTCCAAAATTAACGGCGAGTTCCGTGCAGTGAGGCTGCTGTGACCTGATTGGCTGGTTTCTTTAATCACTCCTGGATGCTGCTTTCCGCATGATATCCTTTTGAAGAACTGTTTGGACTTGTCACTTTAATTCTTTGGCCTAGTTCGATTAACGGCAAGTTCCACACTCATTTAATGAGGCTGCCTTGACCTGATTGGCTGATTTTTTATCACTTTATGTTGGTTGACATATCGTTATTTCCCTGATAATTAAGATCAATACATCAGTTATATAGGTTTTACTTTTTATTTATTTCTCTGTTATGTGTACTTTATGTAACAGCGTGTACCGACAAAATGTTTGGGCGAGACTGTATCCAGACCTGTTATTGTGCTATCTCTGGCTGTGATAGGATGAACGGTATTTGCACTTCACCTGGGTGCACAGAGGGATGGATGGGAAACAAGTGCAATCAGGGTACTTACTATAACATCAAGTAAATCTCAGCGGTGTCAAATATCCATCTTTTCACTATTGCTTTACACTGATGAAGCAAAAATGAAGTTCAATATCTGTTACTTCAATGTATTCAATTTTTGTTGTAAGATCCATGCTAATAAATATTCGGTTCTTATCAGTAATTTAGACGTGATGATACACTTTGGATATCGGTAATGACATGTGCTATTTTGACAGTTTTAACATATTAAGGTCTGATGGTGTCAACATTTTCTACTGGTACGTAATATGCAATACGTAAGGTGTGTTCGATGTTCGTGTGCATCTCTCCTAGTTTCGCTATATTGTCACTTTAATTCTTTGGCCTAGTTCGATTAACGGCAAGTTCCACACTCATTTAATGAGGCTGCCTTTACCTGATTGGCTGATTTTTTATCACTTTATGTTGGTTGACATATCATTATTTCCCTGATGATTAAGATCAATACATCAGTTATATAGGTTTTACTTTTTATTTATTTCTCTGTTATGTGTACTTTATGTAACAGCGTGTACCGGCAAAATGTTTGGACGAGACTGTAACAAAACCTGTCATTGTGCTAACTCTGACTGTGACAGGAGGAGTGGGGTATGTAGTATACCAGGATGTACTGAAGGTTGGACAGGGAGTACCTGCAGTCAAGGTAATAGAGAAATCATTTGTGTTAACAAACATTTAGATTAAAATGACATTATAGTAATCAAACCGTACAAATAACTACGCAAAAACAATTCAGGTTTCTGGAATCGCAAAGGGATAATCTTGTTTAATTACTTGTCGTTGGATGTGCCTTAGTCATTTGGATATCCCTGAATGGTGGTTATAGCACGATCGTGATATATTAAGTGCCATAGTATTTTTTTAGTCGAACGAAAGTCCCTACAAAAAGAAAAGGGATCTTTAAAGGGCAGGTACAACTTTCATAAGATTTCAATAATTAATACATTGATAACATCTTGACCCGAAATCCGTTAACTTTATAGACAGGAACTTGGTACATGCAACTGGACTGACACTAAAGTGATACCGTTTTATCTAAACAATATTTATCACTAATTTGTAAGGCATGAAGGTATCGAATGGTATCGACAACTGATGATAAAAATTCTGCATGAAAATATTATGCTGTTCTTTGACCTCTTAGTTTGTTAGTTGCTTATTGTTTTTGTTTTCAATTGTCAAATATCGTTCAAACAGTATTGCCTAGGGATATATGGAATGAAAATAATGAACTGTTTGTGCAATTTATTGCAAGTTTTTACTTAAAACTACAACAGCAATAATTCAAATAAATGTAAATATATGTCACATGATCATCTTCTGTCTTCTGCTTCGTATATAGAATGTGGCAGCAATTCATTTGGACGAGACTGTAACCAGACCTGTCACTGTGCCTACTCTGACTGTGACAGGAGGAGTGGGACATGCACCATACATGGATGTACGGAAGGTTGGATGGGAAGTAAATGCAATCAAGGTAATGCATTAAAGTCTTTTTGAACATGTTTTCATATTTTAATGAATTGAATTCACGAACTATGCAATAACTTACATCACAGGATTTGGATATGTGAAGACCGATGAAGATTTTTTCGAATTGTATGGTTGTAATGATGATTCCAATGCTCGTTTGTGTTTCTGGTGGTTTCTGTTTCATTTTTATTTACCTTGTTCTCATTGGGGATCGTAATGCATTTTACGTGAATGGACAAGGATTTACATGGTAGCTGTCGTCAACGAAACAGGAGACACTTCCCTTCCAGAACACCTTGTCTTCTTTATATACTTATACAGGGGATTTATTCTTAAATTTCTGTTGTTTCAAAGAATATTTGTTTGAAATAAGATTTGGTTAAGATGCGGTTACTTGTTATTGTTCTCTGTTCATTGCTATCAAAGTCCTGGTTAAGGAAGTGTAAAACACCTACCGAGACAAATCTCAAGGTAGATAAAGTTTACGTCGGACAGACGGACTCAACTGATTTTATCATTACTCAGATGTTTATAGTGTTTGATTTTTGCTTGCGTAAATGATAAAATGTTCGTAGAATGTTTTAACCATATGTTTTATACACGATAATAAAACTTCGAATTATATATAAAATACGCGTATGGAGTTTCTGGAGCAAATATCGGCAACTGTTTCATGTTGAATGTCCAACTTGCTGCTGATATCCGTTTGGAGTCATGTGGATTACAGAATAACGAAATGATAGAATATTGATATAACATAATGTATTTTACTTGGTATGATAGAGTATGTGAACCAAACCTTCGGACGAGACTGTAACCAGACCTGTCTTTGTTTTAACTCTGACTGTGACAGGAAGAGTGGGTCATGTTATATAACTGGATGTACGAAGGTTAAATTGGGAGTGATTGCAGTGGAGGGGTTTGTTTAAAATTATGCCATTATTAGGGTGGAATAAAGAATAATTTTGCAGTGTTCTTAGATGCATTCTCTCATTCCGTTGTCTCAGCAATTTGCTAACAAATATCTTATTGCCGATACAGATGAGAAATGTAATAACTTTGACATATTTATTTATTTTTCCAGTGATGAAAAGACATAACGCAAGTAATTTACAAATATAGCTGTTTTACTGATATCATTGTTTGTGGTATACAGTTCAAAAGAGTTTTTATTCAATGATGTAAGGAACCGCTTTCAACGACTTGCATATAAAATTTTCATTGTTTTCACAGACAGGCGTGCGTTTACGTGACTTATGTCTGTTTATACTTATACAATCCAATCCTTGAAAAATTGTACTTGATCAAAACGATGTTATAGGCAAATATTATATATTATTATGTAAAATATGAAGTTTGACATGTTTGGTGCTCGTGAGTGTGACTAAATGTTCCATTGTTATTTTTGTTCTTTTGGGATTGTATTACTTATTTGGCGGAACTAAGATTAATATTGCGGGTCCGGTAATCCAAAAAAGGCTTTCCCCTTCCAAACACCCAATTCAAGTATATATATGTTTATCTTTATATTATCTATTTTGTCCTAATTTCCTCGCATTGGTAGTCAAATCGGTATTTTCTTTGTTGCTTTTCGTTAACGCTTGACAAGAGCTTACTGATAAACTAATAATAAAGGATTTTTTTAAATTAGAAACATGTTGGTTTGATGAAGATTACAAAGGATTCGAAAATATTATAGTTCCTTTGCAATGTGAAGATATGTTCGATTGGAAATAATACTAATCGCAGTTGATAGTGTTTCTTTTTTCAATCCGCAGTGAATATGTTTGGATATTAGTAATCGGAACGAGAGGAAAGATACATTTAGTACATCCGTGATTATATACAGACAATAAAACCCCATGAAATAAACTAAAATAAAAACCGGACGAGTTTCGATGATATTAATACAGTGTAAAATACTACAGAACAACACTGATAAAATAGACTTAGTATTTTCATCGAGTTGTATCTGAAATTGTATTACAGGGTGTGTAAACAACACATATGGAAGAGACTGTAAACAGACCTGTCATTGTGAAAACTCTGACTGTGATGTGAGGAGTGGGATATGTAAAATACCTGGATGTACGGAAGGTTGGGTGGGAAGTAATTGCAGTCAAGGTATCATTTACTAATCAACCTCAATAAAACCACGTTCCTGCTTATATGTCATCATTGTATACCATGCTTTAAGCTTTTTAGTATAAAAAGTGTATGGTGTGTCTTGTTTCGTTTATCATTCTGTAAATGTGATAATAAAGAAAAAATATGTAATATTCTCAGATAAAAACAAAAGTGAAGTTTAAATTTCCTGATTCTGATACTACGACGACTATCAGTGATGTGCATACAAAAATGTCATTGTTCCCTCAAACAAGCGTGCGATAACCTGATTTATGTCTGTTTATACTTATACAATCCAATCCTTGCTTCGAGAAGAACTTATATGATTCCTTGTAACAAAGGTAACACTACCTACACATTAACCATAACTTCCGAAAACGGAACACCAGTTTATCACACTTCAGCATTACAATCCCATAATACCAGTTAAGGATAAGGAAACAAAACTTCCTCATTGATAACAGATTTCCAAACAGAATAGGAATACATACTTATAACACTTGATTGCCACATATCTAGTTGTTCAAACGTTGTTTGTCATACCGGCGACCTAATATCATGTTAAGTATTTAAAATCATCATGCCACTCGAATTGGAATATTTTTTATAAAACGAATTGAAATTAAAGAACTGTTTCGGGAGATGCAGGTTGGTGAAGACTATGAGAGAAATTATACGTGGTCAAATTGATATCTTAGGCAAATATTCTATATCCATGTGTGATATGAATTTGAACGTGTTTGGTGCTCATGAGTGTGACTATAGATTCCATTTTTATTCTTGTTCTTTTGGAATCATATTACTTATTTTGCATTGCTAAGATTAATACCGCAGGGGTGGTCATTAAAAAAGACGTTTCCCCCTCCCAAACACCTTGTCTAATTCGTGTATATATATGTATCTTTATATACAGTAAAACTCACTTGTGTCGAACACGCATGAGTCGAATACATCGGATGAGTCGAACGTTTCGTTCGGTCCCGATTTTTTCTCCTCTTTATCTTAGTAAATTAAACGCGGATGAATCGAACACTGTTGAATCGAATACTGTGGGTGTGTCGAATATATTTTGTGGTCCGTTCCTTCTGAATCGGACAAAAAAATCCCATGTTTGTGTCGAACATTCAGACGCCACGTTGTCTCGGGTAAATTTTCCTTGTCGGTATCGAGTGTGATCGGTCAGCCGTAACGGTGTCAACAGGCCTATATGCACAATGTAATTTCAGGGTATCGATACACCTAATCCTTTTGTTTATACAGGTGCACAGGTAAATATCTCATTCTACCACGAACTATGCGATCAAACAGCCATTGAAATAAAACATCTCATGTTTACTTTTTGCCCGTGAGTTGTTATTTTATTTGAGTGAAAATGTCAACATTTGAGTGGAAGTGTCGAAAGGGGCTATAAATTAGGGTGAAAATTCGGGATTTGTCATTCATTCCACACTCTCAATCATGAGTTCAAATGAGCAATCTAGTGAAGAACCCAGGTCATCTGGGGAGATAACTGGATCATTTGAGAGGAATGCGGAAGAATGAAGAGGACAGAAGAGGAAGCTTGATGTGAAAGATACGTGTTTGTGACAATGATGATTACAGTCATTAACCTGCAATTTATTTTTGTTTTAATAAAAAATAATTGATATTATAAAATATAGATGTTGTCTTGTTCTTTTCATTAACACCTTGCTATCAGACACGATCGGCGAAGATAGGGTCAGTTTAAATATACGATGTTTCGATTACAGACTATAGACAAAAACACTGTTGAGTCGAACCAACGGATAAGTCGAATATTTTACTTGGTCCCATCGATTTCGAGTTATCCGAGGTTCACTATAATATATTTTGTCGTAATTTCATCGCATTGGTAGTCAAATGAGTATTTTCTTTGTTGGTTTTTAATAAATCTTCATATTATTGTGGGAGCTGACTGATGAACTAAAAATTAAGGATTTCAAAAAAAAAAAAAAAAAAAAAAATTGGTTTGATGAAGATGATGAAGGATTCGAATATAATATAGTTCCTGTGCAATTTGTAGATATGTTCAGTTGAAAATGATACCAATCGCAGTTGATAGACTTTCTTTGTTTATTCGGCAGTGAATATGATGGGATATATTTAGTACATCTGTGATTATATACAGACAATATCAACCTATGCAAATAAAAGCCAGACGAGTTAGGATTATATAATTCCTGTATAATAGACTACAGAACAACACTGATAAAATAGACTTAGTATTTTCATCGAGTTGTATCTGAAATTGTATTACAGGGTGTGTAAACAACACATATGGAAGAGACTGTAAACAGACCTGTCATTGTGAAAACTCTGACTGTGATGTGAGGAGTGGGATATGTAAAATACCTGGATGTACGGAAGGTTGGGTGGGAAGTAATTGCAGTCAAGGTATCATTTACTAATCAACCTCAATAAAACCACGTTCCTGCTTATATGTCACCATTACATACCCTGTTTAAACTTTTGAGCATAAACAGTGTATGATGTGTTTTGTTTCGTTTATTGTTCTGTAAATATGATAATAAAGAAAACATATGTAATATTCTCAGATGAAAACAAAAGTCAAGCTTTAATTTTCTGATTCTGATACTACGACGACTCTCAGTGATTTGCATGCAAAAATGCCATTGTTTCCTCAAACAGGCGGGTGATAACATGACCCTTGCCTACTTACACTTATATAATCCCTGCTTTCTAGAAGAACTTACCTGATTCCTTGTTACCAAGGTAGCACTACCTACACATTATCCATTAATTCCAATGACGTAACACCAGTTTATCACACTTCAGCATTACAATACCATATTACTAGTTAAGAATAGGAATACATACTTATAACACTTGATTGCCACATATCTAGTTGTTCAAACGTTGTTTGTCATACCGGCGACCTAATATCATGTTAAGTATTTAAAATCATCATGCCACTCGAATTTGAATATTCTATAACACAAATTGAAATTTAAGAACTGTTTCGGGAGATACAGGTTGAAGGCCATGAGAGATATTTTACATGGTCAAAACGATTTCATGGGCAACTATATATAATTATGTAAAATATCAAGTTGGACATGTTTGGTGCTCGTGAGTGTGGCTGAAAGTCCATTGATATTCTTGTTCTTTTGGGATCATATTACTTATTAGGCGGTACTAAAATTAATATCGCGGGTCCGGTTATCCAAAAAAAGCTCTCCCCTTCCAAACACCCAATTCATGTATACATATACTAACACGAAGAAACGCCGGGTACACTAAATATACTACAAATGATTTATTGCTTGGCCTAGAATAATGACACTCGGTCAGGTTGATGTGTTGTTCGCGGTCACTAGGTACACGTCTTTAAAATCACACAATACCTGACCTCCGCGCTCCGTGCGAGGCACGTGCTAAAATACAAGAATCCCGTGCAGGGGAAGGTCATTGAGTTCGCCAATGGAAATTTTCAGTCTATTTGATACAATTCATTTAGAAATCCTCTTCTCATGGTCTATAGTCTTGATGTTTTTCATATGTTAGGTGTCAAATGACTATCATATCGATAATGTTAAGTACATGTTCCTACTTTTAATATGACAGAAATGGACTTTAAAAGTCACAAGGGTCAATTTTGTTTAAACATTTAAATGCCTATTTTCACAGGAGCATGTTTGAATTTTAACTTATAACTGGAAAATTTCGTGCCATGGATAAAATGTAGGCAAGAAACCTGCCAAATTGACAGTTAACAGTTTTAAACTGTGCTATTCATTTGTGTGACTTTCGTTTATTTGCATACGAGTATAATTGGTCCTCTCTGTATCGGTTTATCTAAATAGACCGTTTAAAATCATTATAATGTACATAATATCGTCCAAATGAACATTTAATTATTTTCTTTTTTTAATTTTGACTTTTTTTGCAGCTTGTAACTCCCGGATGTAAAGATGAATGGATAGGAACGTCATGTAGTAAAAGTAATCTTTAAAAAGTAAAAAAGACGTTTCCTTATCTCGCTTAGACATGTGTATTGAACGAAAATATTTCGTTTTTTTTCAAATAAAATGTATAGGATTGTATCATATACCTGAATAAACCGGTCTTACTTTGTTTTTGTAACTAGAGAACGCCGCATCTAACAACAAACGAGTGGAAAATGGACTTGGAGATAACGGTATAGTAAGTACACCATGTTTAGTATTATTTTTAATTGTCCATTGATGAAGTCAAAACCACACCTTTAAACGAAAAAAAAAAAAAAAAAAAAAAAAATGAGTTTTCTTGAAATGAAAATTATACATTTTCTTTGAATTATATACATTTACATTTTTATTATCGCACTTTAGTAAAGTATGACCCCTAAATATAAAACTGCAATAATAAGGTACAATGAATGTATTTCAGAATATAACTGGTTACGCACTTCTTGGCACTTTTCTGGCAATTTCAATTTGCTGTAATATTGGATTAGTTGTTGTTTGTCTCAGGCAATCGTAAGTATGCCAAATGAAACATTTTCACACTCTGTAATTTCAACGCTGAAGACTGAATATGTGTTTTTTGAGTAAGAAGTTTAATATAGCACAAGGGTGATACATGTTGATAATAAATGAATTTAGGTCACGATACTAATTCTGAATTAATTAAAAGGCAGGTGATTCTACTATAGTTTGATTAATACATTTCAGAAAGAAGATTAAAACACCTTCGATCCCGTCGACAGTCTTTGAGATGCAGACGAATGGTAAGTTAAAACACAATATCAGTCAATATTCATTGTTCTATAAAACATAGCGATGTTATCTTAAGTTACTAAGAAAAGCGTTGTAAATTCTTGAACATGCCTAAGCCTATAGTTGATATCATTATATACATCGTATATGTTCTGTACCTACCGAAACTGAAACCGAAATAAACATCGTGAGGCGCACTTATGAGTGAATGGAAGACAGTAAGCCAAGAGATCAGAATAATAAGACTCAACTTTGAATATTCTAGACACTGGAGTCAGTCTAAAAATGATGCAAAAGAGATATGATTTGGAATCCTCTGCTTCTCTAGCAACATATTAATTAATTATTTAATGAATACATAAGATTCTAATAAAAATGTACTTTCTATTCACACAAAAAGCAACTTAGTTAAAGGTCAAGTTTCAATATCTATAATTGTAGCATGAATTTGAATATGAAGGTAGACCAATATTAATGTTTTATCTTCTTTGCTTACTTGTATAATCATAACAATCACTGGACTTGTAAGTAATATGATTTAAAATTGTTAAGACTGAATTTAGAAGACAATTTGTTTTATTATACTTTTTATTACAGTTACCATAATTGATCATTTGTTTTAGAATGGGTTGCAATTCTGTTGAACATGCCTTATTAGTAGTAACATCCTGTATTAATCTACAAAAATGGAAGGAACGACACATAAAGGATCAGAAACTATATAAACGTATAACCATAGCAGTACACTGAGAAAAAAAGAGATGCAGAACACAGGCAACATAATCTTCATGTTTGTCATGGATATTGTAAAGCCATGTATCTAAAAGAGTAACACAACTTCAGTGGATTTAGGTTCATATTCTTAATCTGAACTGGGTTGTTTGGCGGCACAGTGGTAACATACTCGCTTTCCACCTAGATATCCGGGGCTCGATTCCAGAAAGGACGAAAAAAGGTATGGGGTCATCTGCCCGACAATGTGGTTTTTCACCGTGTACTACGTTTTCCTCCCATAGGAAAAAAACCAACACAATTGTTGTAAAATATTCTGATTCATTGAGGTTTCAATGTTATAGTATAATTGAAAAATACATCAATCGTATTGGTATAACCATAACGACCTAGCTAGATATCTGAAGACACGGGTATCGTTTTCATTTTATTAGATGCAGGGGTCTGATCTGCTGCAATCGCGGTTACTTATCATGTAGTAGTATGTACAGCAGTAATGAAAAAGATTCTAACACTGCTTGAGATCTAACGACCAACCTTTAGCTCTTTAGGCGGACAATCATATTAATATCATGGACTTCGATCTAAAGAGTATCTTCATTTTTTAAGTCTGTGCATGTACTTAGTACCGCTCGGCTTGCTAGGAGGGACTAGTCAGATGATCTGTACATCAGCTTATACTCATATTAATCTGGCAGACTTTTTTATGAATAATTAAAAATAATGAAACATTTGTCCAAAACAATCATTTGCGTCTGGGAAGGCCTACTAAAACTTTTGTATTAATAACACTAGTGTTCAGCCATCCGATTTCCCTGCTACATCTACATTCCTTCGTCAAGGGATCGATCTTCTTGATGGCAATCGTGATGTACATATGCCTAAAAAGTCCGACATCCTGACACACATCGATATTTTGGCATAGTAAACGAAATGTGAATGTATCATGACAAACAGAAACTCTGCATTCAAACACAAAATAGTTCCAAACTTTATAACCGATGATTTAGTGGTGTTATCTGTCTGCAAAAATATTGTGGGTGAATCCCGTTATAAAAGATGGCTTAACATGTAGTTTGTTCATATTTTCTTTCTTTTTTTTTAAGATATCACCGATGACCGTCGCAACTATGAAGGATTAGATTTGTCTAAAGTTGATAATGTAAGAAATATCTACGATACCATCCAGAAGTAGAGAAGAACCGTGACTGCATTGATGAATAATAAATGGTACTTTGATAACAAGAATATACGAATTGTGGGAAATTTTATGTTTCCTTTGTAGAATATCCACAAACAGAAGTAATTGGTACGATGATCAAATAGTTCTCTAACAACATTCTGCTTTATACGCATATATTCATACAAGGGCATATATCATACCCGAACAATTTAAACAGAAGTTACCGAGTTGGTCAATATTAGTTCTAAGAAGCTAAAAATCTGATGTTGACTTCAGTCAGTATCCATTAATGTTCCAAGTATGAACTAGGCACTTCCTAAGAACGAACGTAATGTGATCAATGCTATGTGATATATATTGAGATGTTTTCAGATTCTTGAGTCATCAAAGACCTTTTTTTTTTTAATAGCTAAAGACATTGGTCGATACACCAATATTTTCTTTTTGACACGATATTAAATACAATAGACTTGGTTTTACTAAAACCTAGCGATGACAACTCGTTCTATTGACTGGATTCGCTACTTAGATTATTACATTATCAATTAGCGTGGTCCTGTGTGAATTGTACTTGTAATTCTTCATTTTTGCTTTCTTTCCTTACACGTTTTAGCAGTATGAATTTCGGATTATCAATGACTATATGTATTAAATTCATTAAGTTTTTTTTAAAAATCTTATAGTTTCTTTTTCCAAACCACATGCTCGCTTTAAGGGTTAATTTGTAGTTCTAGATGATTGTTTAACCTATCTATTGGACGGAAGTTCACAGCCTGTTCTCTGAAAACGTTTGAGCAAATCTACAAGGCTGATCACATAGGAAATTTGTTGTATTTTTTGTGCTATTTTAAACACGTAGTATTCCTAATTACCACATCATAAAAACTCACTGCGTTCGATATTATTGTTCACAATCTTAATATTGTGCATGTCATACAACATGATAATAACGCTTCCACTGCACAGCACAAAGAAGAAATTTTAAAAAGTTAACATTTAAACAGAAGTTTCTGGCACACATGCAGTACTGCCTACGTTCTAAAAACATTTTCAATTGGAGAGCGAGATTGTTTTGTTGATATTTTTTTTAAAGGTGAGCATATTTGCCAGATGCTTCAGCTTGCAAACTAATCATCTGTGTTGGGGTCAAATAAAATTTTTTAAGTGAATATCTCTAAAGATTATATTTTACAAAAAATTGACTCAACATACTTAATGAAGGATTTATCGATAATTTTGTTTTAAATACATATATTCTAAGTTTTCTGAAATGAGTATTTCGGCATTAACAGAAAAAAAACCTTTAATTGCATGAATAAAAGTCCAGATTTATAAGTAAACGTATTACGTTTCACAACACAAATAGATTAACCATTAGTTTTTATACGTATTACAGTTGTACTGTCACTTTGTTCAATTATGTACATATGTATATCTTCATACTGTTTCCGACCATCGAACATAGTGACTCTGTATTACATTTGGTGATATCAATGCATCCGGCAGCCTTGTTTTATTTGAGAAGAAACTAATATGTGAAGAACACAATCCAGATCTTTATCAAAGTTGGCAATAAAAATCGAATAGACTGTTTGTATTCAACATTGAACTGTAGCATATGCACAAAAGGGAGACAAATCCTGATTAAATAAGCTTATCCTTCATTAATTATATAATTTTGAAAATATATAATTGATCAGATGAACAAAGGCAAAACATTGATATATAATTTACTGACATCAGATTTAAATTAACTTATAACCTCCCAGCCTATCCTAACTTCTAAACTCTTTTGTACGAGTATCTAACATACTGTTGTTTTATCTGCCAACAATCCTTCACTGAATTTTACTGTGAAGTTCCACTGAATATGGTCAATAGTAATAAAACAATAGTATTTATATTATGAAACATTAAATACAATTTAATTATCGTATAAATATGCCAGGTAAAAACAATAATTTCTGAGGAATGGTATCGTAAGTTCCATTACTGATTCGTGATACACCAGCAACTTGAATGGTTCTTTAGAAATTCATTTTAGAAATAATGTTGGCTATATATGTTTATCTGTATGTTAATTACCGTCCTTAAGACAAAGAAGACGTGCGGTGGTTTGTCGGTGGTATGTATGACCCTTTGGGTTGTCATGATAACGTATATTTGTGTATTTGTTTGGAAACATTATTTACTATGCCGGTCTATATAGGTCTGGTGCTACTTCAGAATATAATACATGTATTTACCTGTGCACTGATTAACACGATTCCAACATTGTATTTTTCATATGATAGCGATTTAATAGTTAGCATTTGTCTCACATGAAAGATAATTGATTCGATTTATTTGTGAAATATTATTCGTCATTCTGTAAAAGGGAAATTTGCCTAGCAGTTTCTGTATTAGAACTATTTATGTCCGATAAATTTCCCGCCGAGCGGGATATTAAAATGCACTTATTCGTCACTAGTATGAAAGAATCGTGCATTCGTTTAGTCATGGTCCTTAATCACTAAGCTGTTGTGAGCAAGTAACGACAGAACTTCGAAAAAATGTTATCGAGCAACTATCTACGGAGTCAGAGATGGTAAAAATGACAGTGTTATCTCTCTTTAGTGCTCTAGTTGTGCAGTATTCCATAAAGAGTATTCAACTAGTGTTTTAGACTGTCAAAGCAAATCACTCACTCATCTATGTATGATAGGTGTGCAGGTGATAGATATATCATCCATTATCTTTATTAAATTGTTCAACTTCCATCAAAATATCTGTTATTTGTTGAATCGGTTTTGTTTAGTACAAGGATGGACTGAAACACACAACATAAATGTGGAAATCAGGCCGTTACATTCGTGGACGGCGAAAGTTGATGTATATGTCTCAATCTAAATGAATTGTTTGTAGATTTGTGTATATGCATGAAGGACTAATTTATTTTACCAGAGCTCTTAAACTTAATTAATTCTTAGGTGTTTTGTATTTCTAGACTAACACCAAACAGTTAACATGATATGACATATAATTTTACCACAAATATATTTGACTTGAATAAATGAATATTCTGATGGCATTCCCAATATATTGCTCTATAAGTTACGGACTGGCGGCAGGAAATATGCCTTCACCGTATCTGCATTCTGTTCTGAAAAACTAATATGTCTCCTAGACCATACAGCTGTATGTTTATATGTGTGTCCCGTGCATAGGAAGTATTAGTAGCTCAATAAACTCGTGATTATTTTATGTTAGAAGTCTTTTGCGTGTACAGTTTTTTTTCTTCTAAAATTTAGTCAGTTCTTTTTTGAAAATATTTTCCTTGGTGAGTGTTTTTTTACACATCTACTCAACAAAATGTGAGAACATGAATGATCTGTAGTACAATTTACACTTTATATGTAGATTTGCTGATGAGTAAATGTCACCGAGTTCCTGTATAAGCAGGTTGTCATGTATTTGTTAAGCAAATTTATTTATTCGATGTGTCAATTTTCCATAATTAAAATTTTGTCAAATAAGGGGGTTTAACTTTAATAATTCTACAGTCACTTAGTGACAGCTGTAGAAAGCATTCTTTTCAAAACACCATGATTTGTAGGTTCATAAAAATTACGAGGTTCTAAGTAAGGGCATGTTAAGGGGAGATTGTATTATTATAGTTTTGGGAAGCTAAATATTGTAGTGAAAGTTGTAGGTATTTGTAAGTAGACTTATCTAAAGTCCATTCAACAGCTTGAAATGATAATTAATATCCTATAAACAAGAAAACAATTATCGGTATTTGCCAACTTGACCCTAAGGATTATACTATGGAACTACGAGCCAGACTAAAATAACCCCTCTCCGTTCGCATTAAATGAGTTTCTTAAAAATGTAAATAGGATCTGTTAACTGTACTGTAAAATGACATATAGGAGGTATCTTAGAAAAGTCATAACTGATCGATATAGGATCTGTTAGCTGTACTGTAAAATGACATATAGGAGGTATCTTAGAAAAGTCATAACTGATCGATATAGGATCTGTTAGGTACTGTAAAGTGACATATAGGAGGTATCTTAGAAAAGTCATAACTGATCGATATAGGATCTGTTAGCTGTACTGTAAAATGACATATAGGAGGTATCTTAGAAAAGTCATAACTGATCGATATAGGATCTGTTAGCTGTACTGTAAAATGACATATAGGAGGTATCTTAGAAAAGTCATAACTGATCGATATAGGATCTGTTAGCTGTACTGTAAACTGACATATAGGAGGTATCTTAGAAAAGTCATAACTGATCGATATAGGATCTGTTAGCTGTACTGTAAAATGACATATAGGAGGTATCTTAGAAAAGTCATAACTGATCGATATAGGATCTGTTAGCTGTACTGTAAAATGACATATAGGAGGTATCTTAGAAAAGTCATAACTGATCGATATAGGATCTGTTAGCTGTACTGTAAACTGACATATAGGAGGTATCTTAGAAAAGTCATAACTGATCGATATAGGATCTGTTAGCTGTACTGTAAAATGACATATAGGAGGTATCTTAGAAAAGTCATAACTGATCGATATAGGATCTGTTAGCTGTACTGTAAACTGACATATAGGAGGTATCTTAGAAAAGATTTTTTCCAATATTTTTTTTGCAATCTCTCCCTTAATTAAGTCTACCTACTTTCCTTTTGATCAGTTTTTGGTTTTATTACGAGAAAAGCAAATAATAAAAAATGTCAATTTTCTTATTTGTGTCCAATCATGTGGTAGTATAAAAAGAAGTTCTTTGATGCGAAACTTGGAAAGAAAATAGTTCAAAGGATAGATGGATGAGTGAATAATTTGAATAAAAACATTAACATTGTCATGAAGGTTGTAATATTGTAACGATAGCATTGGCACAAACTAGGTACAGTATTTACATGTACTTCTGATATTTGACACAGCGAATAGGTATCAGAATCAATGCATATTTTAGCATATAGAAACATAGTACGTTTATGCAAAAAATCGCGCATACTGTTTCCATTCTTAAACATGACGTTTGAAAAATTTCCTTTGGAAATTGAAATAAAAACGATAATAATTATGAAATGAAAGACTGCACCTTATTATAAGTAATCCTCTATTGAAAACGTGGCATTATCATGTTTCATTTATATCTTGCAGAATCTCCCGTTTGACACATTCAAACATTTACAATGTATGATAATTAGCATCAATCTGCATTTTAACTACGTCATATACAGTTTCTATGTTGACGTAACCGTATATTACAATCAGTAGACTTACCTACCGACATAAACACTTGTAAAATGATATATCGTTGTATACTGTGCGATATTAAAAGCACGAACAGAGATAACGGTGAAACTATCTACAAACGGGACTACAGTAATATGTACAAAATGGCAATTGATTGCTCTGAATGTGTAAACATGTGATAAGGGTACCTGACTGATAACGTAGTCTTCCTGGTCACTATATGAAAGGCATTGTGAGAAATAAAACTTCCTTGTGTGAAAAAGTAACGTTGTTACGAGTCTATGTCATAACTATCTGGTTACCTGAAGAACGTAATGGAACTGGTCAATATAGATACAAGTGGATATTTAATATTTTTTCTGCTTTGTTCTGGACCATACATTGTTGGCGCTTCAAGTAAGTAAATATATATACATGTAGGTATGGCTGATGATCATTGTCGTAGCTCTAATGTCTAATCTCAGCAAACCTCACTTATCGCATCTGTAATTGTAAACTTTCCTTTACATGTTACATACCTCTTTAATTCAGTAGTACATATGTAACATACCAGTCTTTCCTCCTCATTAGTACCAAACAAGACCCCACTCCTTTTTCAGTGTAACAAGTCTCCCCTCTTCAGTAGTAATATACCAGTCTCCAAACCTCAGTAAGAGCATATCAGTCACCCTTCACCAGTAGTAACAAATCAGTCTCGGAGAGCCTCACCAGTAACATATTTGTTTTTTTTTTATAATTTTTTATTTTTCAAAGATTTTTCAAAACATAAATGTTT
>NW_026782624.1:255000-327500 GCF_031769215.1 Ylistrum balloti | reverse complement strand
CTTTTTTTATAAAATGTGATAAAAATAATTATCTTATATCCGAAGGGAGACAATTCATATTTCTAAATTGAGTGTGCACACCCATTGTGTTCATTCTGAGTTACCGCCCTTCATTTCAATCTGGCAGATGGTATCCAGTGTGGCTGAGACTGCACATAACTGCAATTACTATTTTAGTGTGTTGTTTTATTGGTAAATTATGTAAGCGAGTTTCAAAGAGTGCCAAATCCAACATAATACGTTTCCCTTTTTAGAAATTGATTTGTAACGTGTTTTAACGTCATTGAAGTATCATTGGTAGTTATAGAAAAAAAATATTTCCCTTCTTTGTCTAACGCGTTGACATACATATATTATTGCGTTTATGATGGCATGACGCATTTGTTTAGAGGTATATCTTAACTGCAAATCGTCGTCTACTGTATAAAATTCTTCTGTTCTGATCGACTAAATGAATTTCAAACTAACTGCATAAAGGCTTAAAAAATAGTATTCATGGTGAGAAACGATGTATTATTTAGCTGATGTCGCTTTAACGCTAGGGCAAAAGTGACGGTCATCATTCTTAAAATGCTACTCCATATGAGTTTAAGGAGTCACACCTACATTGGTTCAGAGACGTATATAACACATACGTCTCTGATTGGTTCAAGATAATTTTATGACGTAAGTTTTAAGTTGGTACAGCCCAGGAAGGCGAGATGGGCGGGGTCACGTAGGAGAACGCTTTCTACACCTGTCTGGTTTAATTGTACATGAACAAAATTCGGTCTAAGATTACATTTTAAAGTACATATATATTGTATTTTATTGGTAGGTGTATCAAAGTAGACGCCACATCCATTGCAGCTGTTACAAATTGGTTATCGATTTATTGGAGTGATTTGTCTACCTGTGTCCCCAATATAAATATCGACTGATCATGAGTAATATGTCTACCTGTGTCCCCCATATAAATATAACTGATCATGAGTAATATGTTTACCTGTGTCCCCCATATAAATATCGACTGACCATGAGTAATATGTCTACCTGTGTCCCCAATATAAATATCGACTGATCATGAGTAATATGTCTACCTGTGTCCCCAATATAAATATCGACTGATCATGAGTAATATGTCTACCTGTGTCCCCAATATAAATATCGACTGATCATGAGTAATATGTTTACCTGTGTCCCCCATATAAATATCGACTGACCATGAGTAATATGTCTACCTGTGTCCCCCATATAAATATCGACTGATCATGAGTAATATGTCTACCTGTGTCCCCCATATAAATATCGACTGACCATGAGTAATATGTCTACCTGTGTCCCCCATATAAATATCGACTGACCATGAGTAATATGTCTACCTGTGTCCCCCATATAAATATCGACTGACCATGAGTAATATGTCTACCTGTGTCCCCCTATAAATCGACTAACCTGCAATCATTGTGATACTGATCGGTGCACACCAGGCAACGGAGACCGAACTTTGTATCCAGAAAAGTGGAAATTCATTATAACGAATGATGATAATCAGTTAATCCGTATATTCAAATCCGTATTTTATAGAACGAACGACAGGTGTTCTTGTCGTCTCTGAGAAAACAGGTAAGAATGATAAATTTTCTTATAATGACACAGATTTAAATAGTATTTTCAACGTTGTCATTGTCTAGATATTTAATGTCAGTTATTATCATCATACATATAGCAACAAAATGCACATCTAAACAAAAATATCATGAATTGTCTGGCATATAGTCTACAAAATAATAAACAATATGAATGATAATTATACATCAACCTTTATTTATTTTTGGAACGATCAGTAAAAACAGACATGGGAGAACACGGTTTAAGAAAATATTACAACAACGCTCAAAATTTGAAATCCGTTTGGTTTTTTTTAGCAAAAACGTCATCAAACACTCAGAGGAAATATATAAAATTTCTGTTCTAGAATCTGTATGTGTTACTTAATTCTAGGTCGCTTTAATAAAAAATATAATGATTTAAAAAATATATATTCAGTTTTTCCTTCTCGAGAGATACCTCCCTTGTCACTATAATGCATTATATGGACCATGTGTCGGGATTCTTGCCAAATCCCCCTTGTATGTATGATATAAAATACGTCTTGCGTGATTCATACGTTGTCAGGCTATTTCAAGTTGTGGTATTTTATGCCAAGATGCCAAATACGTTTTCTTATGTCACTACATTGCTTTCTGGTCATTCCTAACTTAAAAATAAATAGCAAATGTAAACAAAACTATACCTACCTGCAATAAATACTTATCCATGTTCATATAAAAACATCAAAGAGGTAGGACGCAAAGTGTTATAAATCAAACAACTTTATGATACCCTCCTTACACAAATGTAGAAGACTGCCTGTGAGTACAAAAACGGAGATTATGTTAACTTTCGATTAACGCTTTGGCGAGACAAACCGTCATTTTACAGTAAACATAAATTTGGTGCATTTTTACGTGTTAAATCATATAGTGTTCTGAAAAACACCATTTAAAATCTTATTTCATAATCCGAAATATATACCACAGCGTCGACACACAAGCACAAAATATAATCAAGCAGCTACACACAAAATTTAACAAAGCGTCAAAAAAAAAAAAAAAAAACACAAAATTTAACAAAGCGTCAACACACAGACACAAAGTAAAACAAAGCGCCAACATACAGACACAAAGTAAAACAAAGCGTCAACACACAAACACAAAGTAAAACAAAGCGTCAACACACAGACACAAAGTAAAACAAAGCGTCAACACACAGACACAAAGTAAAACAAAGCGTCAACACACAAACACAAAGTAAAACAAAGCGTCAACACAAAAGTTAACAAAGCATCAACACACAGACACAAAGTAAAACAAAGCGTCAACACAAAAGTTAACAAAGCATCAACACACAGACACAAAGTAAAACAAAGCGTCAACACACAAACACAAAGTAAAACAAAGCGTCAACACAGAGACACAAAGTAAAACAAAGCGTCAACACACAAACACAAAGTAAAACAACGCGTCAACACACAAACACAAAGTAAAACAAAGCGTCAACACACAAACACAAAGTAAAACAAAGCGTCAACACACAAACACGAAGTAAAACAAAGCTTCAACACAGAGACACAAAGTAAAACAAAGCGTCAACACACACACAAAGTAAAACAAAGCGTCAACACACAAACACAAAGTGAAACAAAGCGCCAACACACAAACACAAAGTAAAACAAAGCGTCAACCCACAAACCCAAAGTAAAACAAAGCGCCAACACACAAACACTAAGTAAAACAAAGTATCAACACACAGACACAAAGTAAAACATAGCGTCAACACACAGACACAAAGTAAAACAAAGCGTCAATACACAAACACAAAGTAAAACAAAGCGTCAACACAAAGTAAAACAAAGCGTCAACACACAAACGTCAATATCCTGTTACAATTTCATCCGACATTTAATGAGTTAAACTTACTTCCTATACTTGTACTTATTCTTTTCTTA
The DNA here is from genome assembly GCF_031769215.1 of Ylistrum balloti. NCBI lineage: Eukaryota > Metazoa > Mollusca > Bivalvia > Pectinida > Pectinidae > Ylistrum > Ylistrum balloti. Next base: position 323,971 of record NW_026782624.1, on the reverse strand, counting down.
GATGTAGTCTTTCTGTCTGCATTTATTATTGATTGATTTCGAAGTACAATCAATACAGAGACGTAAGCATTTGTCTTTGCAACATGCGGGTGACGTAATCATAGAGTGATATCTATATTTAGGTTAACAGGCGATAGCTACATCAATGTGAGACAAAAAGTGATCAACAAGTAAATAAATGTTGCTTAGGTCAGCAAATATATTTGTACGTATCCAAACTTTTATATTTTGCCGAGAAGAAATCTTGAAAGCATCAGCACACAAACAAAAGATGGAACCAAAACACAAAAACGAAATGTAACAAAGCGTCAAAACACAGTCCAATATTTATCGCAAAGGCGTTACCAAAAACAAATCCCATTTATAATAAATATGTCAAAACACTAACAGAAAATATAAAAAGCGTAAAAAAAACCCAACCATTTTTTAAGGTCTCAACATACAAGCACAAAATACAACAATTTGTCAATACACAACACTAGATACACCAAAATGACATTCATCAATATACAACAGCTAAATGTCATCATACGACACACAAAATATACCACAAATGTCATCATACGACACACAAAATATACCACAAATGTCATCATACGACACACAAAATATACCACAAATGTCATCATACGACACACAATATATACCACAAATGTCATCATACGACACACAAAATATACCACAACATCAGCACATTATACAAAAGTACAAAAAGCTACAACAAAGCGTCAACAAACAAACAAGACGACTTGCAACCAATCATTGTGATGTAAAATGTAAAATAGCTCTTGTATCAATAAATCTTATGTATGTTATTGTGATATAATTGAATGTACATCTGTTCTTTCAAACGTTATTTTACAGAGAAACTAACATGGAAATTTTAAAAATATCTTTTGGGGCTGTTCGGTTTCTTGAGTTTACTCCGGCCATGCATCGGACAAGGTAATATATTGATGCCGTTGCTCAGAAAAAAAAGAATCATGCACCATATGTGATATACATTTGTATATAGCACAACAGATTTTTGGGTATGGTCATTTCGCGTATTTGTCACACATTCGTAATCGTTTCAGTATCAGCACACTGTCATGTAGGCGATATTTCTGTCATTCATTGTATTGTGATTGTCTGTCCTTTTTTTGTTGGGGATTTTTTTTCGGCTGTTGTTTTTTTTCTGTTTTGTTTGTTTAAGCTATACTTACGGAACAACCCTTCATTTAATTTATAAAGGATTTATTTCCTCATTGTAACTTCATGTCATATATTTTTTTATAAATATATGAACATTGGCCAATTAAATGTCTCCTATAGTATCATATCTTGCGGAGGACTTCATAATTTTGACATAGATATATAATAAAATGTTCCTATATTCCGAGAACTGTCTTGACCGTTTTGAATACAGCCCGACCAATAAGAAAAATAATTTGTCTCCTTTTATGTATATAACATGTTTCAGGCAGCGATGGAGTCCTCCCCGTTCGAATATTTGACAGCGCAGTTAAGAAGAGTAAGTACACACATGTAAGTGGAGATGATTAAGACAAGAAATTAGAATTGGAGAAAAATATTATTAAACGTTTAACACCCCAAATAATTTTTTAAAAGCGATTGTCAGAGTTATAAAAGCAAAACGGTCGTTAGTGCATTCTAGGTGGTGAAATCCTTTGATACTGAAAAAGCAAGTTTTCTTTCTTTTCTTCAGATGATTGCTTTTATACCGTGAACTGTTCACTTGTGAAGATTCAAGCAGAGTGGGATTTCTTTGTGTACTTAAATAAAACGGATACACACCAAACAGGTTTGTGTATGAAAATAGATCTACTTTCACATTGTGTAAGTAAATAAATATACATAACTACTATTCTTGGTTTTCCTTCTGATGTTTGTTATTTCTGTTGAGTTCACTCTATAATCGTATTGACCATGTTATAGGATTCATGTTCAATGTGTTAATATGTACTAGATGTCAGTTTTAACAATACAAAACGTATTCTTATTTGTTTAGCACTGATGATCTAGCATTTCTATTTGTTTGATATATCCCAATTGTAAACATCGTCATTATGAAGCAAGACTTGCTTTATTTTTAAAAATTTATTTTCATTATCAGGATTTTACAGGACATCTTTGCTCCGTGGAGTGTGAGGTAGTGTATGATTTATTATATAATGTCTATGTATTATATAAAGGTGCTTGACATGGAAAATTTTATACGTCATCAATCATTTGCTTGGTAGCACTTCTAATGTTTTATTTTAAGACAAAGATTTTGATAGATATTAACAGTATCAGATCAGTGGTATCACACGTGGTGACAGGAAAAGTTGTGTACTATGAAGAATTCGTTTGTTTTCATCTGTTTTGTTTTCCTATTTGTTAATTTGATGTTTTTGTTGTCTATCCTTTTTTTCCCAATGTTTAATTATTTTGATTCATGATTGCTGAATTTTGTTAACTAAACTTAACGTAATAATGCTTCATGATTATGAAATATTGATAATGAAATTTGTTACCAGTCAGGGGAACGAGAAACATTGTTTTTTTCAAAGATATGCTGACAATGTCGATCCGATAACATTCAAACAGAGCGTGTACACAGTCAATGTTTCTGAGGTGAGTATAGTTGTTTTTAAATTTTTATTTAAAAGTTTCATCAAACAAAACATTATTTTACAAATGCGAAATTTTCTACACTAAATCGATTGGAACAACCTCCATTTTCACCGCACCTTCACTATCTCCAAAATAGCGGCCGGTTCTGTGTTGGATTACTCCGTTAGACGGGAAGGTTGCAATCAGTCTGATAATGGATACTATACATATAATGTTGATATTTTTCATTCATTAAAGTATGAATTTACTTTTGCAAATATTACTGTCGTTATCCGACGTACAAAGAGTACGTCACTGAGACTTTATTTTTTGGTTCTGTAGTCACATGGCCTTTTGTAGCTACCAACCAACTCAACTGAAATTGATTTGAAACTTTCGAAAGAGTAAAATGAAGAAAAAAGATTAAATTTGGAAATAACTGCTTTTTCACTGCCATCGCAGTTTTGTTTATGAATATCTAAGATGCCATACTTCTAGGAATATGCACATAGTATATATATTATATGTTATACAAATGTAGAAAATCTCTTATTCTATATCGACTTTGAACTTTGCTTTGTAAATTAATTTTGCTATTATTGTTTTATGACAGTCTGCAGGAACTGAAGTCCCCCTTTATGATTTGACACAGGATATGATCGATAGAAAAGATTGCTTTTACAGTGATACGTTTGCCGAATTTTCTATTAAGGTAATACATTTTGTCTTCTGAGGTATGACAAGAATCAATTAACATTCACTACCTGTATACAGATATAGCATGAACATTGTCCCAGCTGTCATAGGGCATTCAGTTATTAAGCAAGACTTACTGTATTTCATTTGTCAATGCGTTTTATGCAGTGCTGAATGTGGCTTCGTTAAAGTCTGCTTCAATCTTAAACATAACTGGTTGTATTGTTTCAACATTTTAGTGTGTGTAACTAATGTCAGTAGAATCATTTCTCAATATACTGTTTATCAGTGTCTTAAGCTAAAATTATGGTAGTGACTTTACTTTAAACCGTCAGATCTTTTAAGATCATTTCGACCAATGTTAATTTTCCTTGGTAGCCTCCTATGTTCCAACAACTTAGATAAAGTCTTTAGTATCAGTGACAAGTACTTGCTGAAGGAGGAGTTGTGTCATGCAGTTTACTTATTCATTTTGTTATTCTGATATCGATTTCTAAAGTTGTATTGAATGAAGTTTTTCACTTGTACGTCTTTTGCACAATTCTTTAATTTTGTAAGCGGTATATTTCTGTGGTTGTGTCCATTCTTCAAGGTTATCCGTAATCTGCGTACATGTACATATCGTTTTATTTTATTTCAAAAGTGGCAAGGTTCAGAATATTCCAACGCACTTATTGCAAATTGTAAAATTTTGTTATTTTGTTTTTGATTTGATCTTCTCGCTATCAAATTTGACAAATAGTCTTCTCTTTCAACAATTTAAGCGCTTTTTATTACTAAAAGAATGAAACAGATGATTGATGCAGATTAAATATTTGTCGACACACGCCTTTTTTGTATTACCTAACGTACTTTGCCACAAGCATTGACCATTTCTGCTAAATGATGACATGTTACAATTTACACTTCTCATCGAAGGAAATCTTATCAACAAAATATTATCTTTGATATCTTAGAACCATGCTCATAACTTGAAACATATTATGGACAAAATGTTAATGTGATATTTTGTTTTATTTCTGCACAGACATATACAGATATATTTCAAGTTAAGGGTACCAGACCGCCTGGATTATATCTCAAATCGAGACTCGATTACCAGAAAACACAAACGTACAATGTCACAGTAGCAGCCATTGTAAGTAAATATTCATTATATTTTCATTTTTCGGTTCCAATTTGAAATATAAAAATATATTAATTGAATGGTAATTCATTACGTTAACTTTGATATAATTACATCCATGATTTATTTTCACTTCAACAGTTAAAATAGGTGAATAAATCGTAGTCGTAGTGATCACATTCAGAAATATCCGATTTATTTTGCGATATGAAGTTCGATGTGCTTGAGAACTTGCTTTGATTGACAAAGATTAACATGGTGGTGGTTGTCGTGAAGCAGAAGGCGCTTACTCTTTCGGACCAGCTGGTCTTATTCTCCTTTTTCAGTAGTTTCCGTGTACATCTTTCTTTTGTTCATATTTTGCATTAAGTTTATTAGATTTGAGGTTGGGTTATGATTATGTTGACTTTTTTTCTTGGATTTCTTGTTCGGTCTTTTAAGAAGCAAATATTCCAAGTAACAAATTTGTAATATTCAATTATACTCTCTATTAAATGATCAAGACACCGTATATCCATGTGTTTAAATACAAATCAAAATTTAAATAAAAAAAGTTGATTTCAATGTATTTCCGGTGTGTATAGTTGATGAAATAGGATATGAGTGCTGCTTTGGCTCTCTTTAAAATGCTTACTAGAACAAGAAGTTTTGTTTATCTTTCAGTTGTATGATCAAGATGACACGACATTATTCATAGTATCTGTAATACCTTATCCGTGTAAGGTAAGTATATGCTGCCGTACACGAAAATACGGGAAACTAAACAGAAATGATAACTAGACTTCATTAATTCTTTTACATAAATACTTAGCTATTAAAAGCAAATAATTTGATTTTCCAAAGGTCAACGTTAATACAAGACCAAAATGTAAATGTAAGTAGTTAGATTCAATATCAAACGACAGACGCAGAAATTAACGAGAATATGTTAATGCGAATTTGGGATTTACTGTTACTGTAACTAGTAGCGAAAACATGGCTGAAGTTAGATACAGAAATTAGAAACTAATCTCTACTTACTTTAATTGACCTAAATTTACATGACGAGTGTCGCCAGTGAATGCGGGGAATGCTTGTGTTTGATGGTGGTGGGTTATTTGGACATCAATTTTTTTTCAGAATTTAGTTATTATGTATTTTAACCGTTAACTGCTGGCATGATGGTTGATAAAAGGTTATAAAACGATATTACAGTCTGCATGTTTTCATTCGGGTTTCTGGACTTATGGTAACGTTTTGACGTGCCAGCTAATCCAATAAATAGCTGTGTAATAAAAACTTAAAACATGAAATAAAATCTAACAAGAAATGTTTCTGTTTAATGTATAAATATCTGCCACGTAAGGCGACCCTGGCTAAATAATGGCACGTTCTCAAATACCAGCCGAGATAGTAACGAAACATCCGCGCTTAAAGAATAACATATAATTTGAGGCTATTTCTTTCAGTGTCCAACCACAGTAACGACTTGTCATCCAACAACACCTGGGGATATGTCAACAAGTATGATATTATATCAAAAATTCCTCTTATGTTTCCTTAATATACCTATTGATAAAGATATTTTCTATATATTTTTCAATCAGTATATTATAAAGTATCGTTGATGTTATGATTTCTATTTAATAAATTAACTTAAATATACTATTTATGGTATCTACTACATGTAATTTCAATATCTGACTTTGGTAATATTATGTGCTTGTTATGTACAATATATCTTATACAATATTCATTTGTGTGTCTTTTGTAAAATCTTAAGTCTATTGGGTAACATATAAAGAGGGAATTAAATGTCTTAGAATATAAAGCCATATTGTCTAAAATCAGAATGTTTCCAAACCTTGCAATGGAGCTTTTGACCTTCCGAATCGTCCATACTTTAACTCTAGAGAATAATCCACCCTGACCCTTTCCTTTATGTTTGACCTCATGTGTTGTTGGAACATTGTTGTGAGTTTATCATGTATCCGTCTTAGTACGAGGTACGTATTTATTTTTATTACATTTTACAGTTTAAACTGCACGATACTTGTGTTTATGTACTTATGAACGATATGTGATATGTTCTTGATTTAGAGATCACTCGAAATAAACAAGTTCAGAATATGACTTAAATATATGAGGTATAAAAAGTAGGTAAATATAGAGACTTACATAATCTGTAATGGTCAGATTTAATTGCACATCTTGAGCCATTAGGGAAAGGTAAGTGTGGTAAATAATGTCATCTTTATAAAGAGAATATTTATCAATATTTTTCTATGTTTCTTTGTGTATTGTGTAAAACGGTTTGGTGATTTAGTTTATGAAGGTGATAGTATATTATTTCTTTTGTAATTCTTCATTCCTAACTAGGTATGAATTGTTTGGAAAATAAATATTAAACAATCATTGTACTATACCTATTGTTTTGTTCATTTTAAACGCACATATATAACATGTTTCTTTTATTAGATAAAGTAACACTAATTATCATTATCGAGTGTAATATATACTGATTTTGTTTTCGGAAGATACATCTTCAAGAAAATTTAGTGAATAATCCTTTTTGTTTACAACTATAAGAGGAAAATAAAAAAATCAACATATACATTCGATTTGTGTTCTAAAGAAATCATAATTTGTTGTAGATGTATTACTGATATTTTACGGTACATAATTAATTTCCTGTATACGGCCTAATAAGATCTGCAACATTTGTCAGGTAGAAAGCAAACGTTCATTTTTCATAGTTGTGACCAGCTGGAGTTGACTAGAGATCTCATGGTAGCGATCAATTCCATGTGAATTTCAACAATTCCCGCAGAAAGCAGCTTTCATGTACAATCTTGACGGTAATTTCATGGTCCTTTTTCTTCTTTTTTGCTTTTCATTTGGCCCCTTTGTATCGAATAGTTAGGTTTATATTTGCAACAGGAACATTTGATATTTTCAAAGAATTTATACATTTTTGTGGTCATATTTGTGCTAATATGAGATATTCAGTAGTTCAACTCTTTGTTTATTCTCTGAACATATGTCTCCCCGACCATAACTTATTTGATTTTCTCTGTAAAACTATTTTTCTCAGTGATAATTGTACATAAGTTACTCCCGTTTATTATATGTATTAACATATTTGCTCATCCTCTAATTACAGGATATTAAAGGATTTCCTTTCGCCATTCTCGAGTTTCCACCCTTCAGAAAAGGAGTTCGATGTGTTTTGCAGTATTAATGAACTTTCCTAAAGATTCCATTTCAAATAAATCTATATGAATACTGTTATCCAATCTTTTGTTTTATATAAACCAGCCGATCTTACATGATTTCAATTAATTTTTGTGTGTGTATGTGTGTGTGTGCGTGCGTGCGTGCATGTGTTTTTTTTTTAACAATGGACATGTTTTAACCTAGTATAAAAATAGAGATGGTGCAAACGATGATGCAAGGGAAGTAACTACAGTATACAAAAAAACATCCAGAGAGAGAAATGTTTCAGGGCCGATAACTGATTGATACATAAAGACGAATAAGTATTGCAATGCATTATTATATATAAAATGGCCTCTATTCTTCCGGAAGTCATTAAAAAATTTTCAAAGATATTTCGACCAATTTGACATTGTGTCATTTAAACTCTTAAATTTTTGACTCCATAGATCTATTATGAAAAAGAAACAACATAAACAACTTTATTGGTAAAAACGGTACATACAGCTTGAAATTCTGATTTCCTCGATTGACAGATAATTCATACGACTTTTTGTAGCTTTAACATTACAGTAATCATGGTTATAAGTTAGGAGTTGTACTAATCGACAGATTAAAATACAAGAAAATCCTATTGCATGATGTTTAAGTAAGTAATATGATTTATAAGTATGTATAAATAAATGATCTCGTCACTAGTTCTAATATAAAGCTGACGTCACCAGTGTCACTAGTTCTAACATAAAGATGACGTCACCAGTGTCACTAGTTCTAATATAAAGCTGACTTCACGACGTGTTAATGTAGCTGACATGTGATTGCTATATCAAAAAGAAGAAAAAAAGACTCAGAAGGATTTTTTTCTTCATATCGCTGCCCTACCTCTGTAGAATAGGTCATAAATTAAACAAATAAATCTTGAATTCAAATCAGGCACATTTCACTTTGCACAAAGTAAATATATCAAAAAGAGTATATGCTACTTTTGAAATATGGTTTAACTTTACAAGGAGTTTTCATGATATTTACATGTACTCTCATGTATTGTAAAATATATGACCGAACTATTTAGTGTATGGTATCAACAGCTCATCTTATAACTCATAGGGCGGGATGTTTTGATCCTCGGGAATTTACAGAGACTCTAGTGCAGGTTACAAGTGGTCGATAACCCCTGTGCACAGTGCATTTCAGTTTGGTGTCGTGTAATCCTTGGGACAGAGATAACGTCTAGGAAGTATATTTCTACTTCAGATTTGCCTTTAAAGTAGGTCAAATTCGAATACATTCACAATTCCTTAATCAATCAATATAGCTGTTTATCTAAAGTGTAAAACAGCAAGAAGGACATACCAACACGTAAATATAGGCATAATTCAAACTTGAATTCGATAGAACTGGGGCAAAATATAAACAAAAAGCTGATTTACATGGGAAAGGTAGAACAAGTAAATGAAAAGTTTAGTGTTGAAAAACTGATTGACTGGTAATAAAACACATTTCGCTCCTAGTTCATTAGACCATAGAATAAATTATGTTACGTGTATAATCTTCCACAAGAAAAATTATTCACGGCCTGAGTTATGGCTTGGATTTACATACATCTTTAAATTCAGCAGAACTAGGACATAATATGAAAAAAAGAAATATTGACAAGGAGACTCTTGAAATAGCACAATGAGAACAAGATCAAGTGTTAGGGAAACGTAACGGCTTCTGCTTCATCGAGGACACCCGCCATGTAAAAGATCCTTTAATCAAATCACAAAGACAACATGACAGACATGGTAATTTACACACACCTCTCTGTACTGCAAAATAGGTCATCATAGCAAAATGAGCTGACCAACACACTTATTAACAGACGTTGATAACAATGATTACCAACACAAGGGAACTATAATCTACATTTAGCACACACTATATGACACTTGAGGGCCTGAACCCAGCACCCTAAACTGGTCATACAACACGTTTTCAATTTCTTAAGAAGTACTCGATGGAATTAATCTTTATATAAAAATTTCCATATGTCATAGGTTGTGCATGAAAAAGTTGTGGTCGTAAAATGTGGGTGTGCTACAGAGAATTTAACAGTTAATGTTTGTTATTATTCTTTATTGAGGATAATTGCATGAATCATTCTCTCTCTATAAAAGGTAAACTTGATATATTAAAAAAAGAAAGAAAATACGAACATGTAAACATAAACACAATCCAATTTCAAATATTCAGTAAAATCGGGACAAAAAATGAAGTATAGAAAGATTTATACTGAGACTCATGAAAAAGTACATGGAGAATAAGACCAGCTTATCCGGAATAGTCTTCTGCTTCATTGACAACACCCGCCATACAAACCGTGGTCAATCTGAGTAAGCAATGTCAAGTTCTCCAATGAGAACAAGGAATACTACCACGGAACTAACGAGCACCAAACCTGTGATATAGCACAAAGAATTAGAACTTGATATTTGTCATTGCTATTTCCTGAAAAGGACAGAACAGATAGATCTCGGATTTCATATCGGTTCCTTTCCAAGGTCACTTGTTGCGCATGCTTAAATCAAGTCATCTGACCGGTTGAAAAACAAACGGTCTGAAAAAAGGCAAAACAAAATGGAAAGAAGAAAAATAACAAGTAAACTGGTAGGCGGCCAGTGCGCTCTGCGATCCCTTGTTTTGAAATATTGTCAATAATGCTTACTGTGAACCAAAAGAAACACTTCTAATTAAAAAAAAATCCTTATTTTAAAGTTAAGATGACATTATCACCGATGCCGTTAGGTGAAATATGCTAAATGTAATTCGCACTGGCTATGGGGCATATATTATACACACACAAAAGCATACTTATTTATCATATGTATGCCGTATAACCCGAGGACATACAGATTCCACTTACCACTGAGAGAAATTGTATGTTCACTCTTTTGACGAATGAGCAATTAGAGGTAAAATTAAGATTCATCTTTTAAACCTTTGATCAACAAACATTACTCCATACTTTATATATGTATTCATATTTTGACATGACAGAAGAGAACTAGAGAATTGCCCTGTTCGGGACTCGACCTCACAAAATCCGTTTAAACTTTATGTACATTGTTCTGTTTCTTTTATCGTTGCTGACAGAAACGACTTTGACATGTTTCAATGTGTTATTTCAAAGTGTACACTATCTTCTACATCCATACGGATTCTACAGTAGCAATGATCCTTACTTGTTCATCATTTCAATTCTTAGTGTTGAACGGAATCCCGGTCTGATAACCTTAGTTAGTTTGACTTGAGCTTTCTGCATTTAAACGTCAGAAGCATAAGAAATTAATTTACTTTTCTCGATTCCACTCTTAGTGACTTTGATGTTTTGTGCTTCACAGAGACACATCTTGATAATAATGTTGAAAATGAGTCCTTGACTATTCCTGTCTATTCTTTATTGATGCTTAAAGATAGAAATACTCACGGTGGAGGTGTTCTTGGTTACTTTTCTGATACAATTAAATCTTGTCACAAACGAGAGAATGTAGTTGGGCGGAAATGACGTATTATAATAGACGAATCAAGGTAGGATTATTTAACAGACCCCGAAACTAAAGTAATACATTTTTCAACATTTGGAATGGTCTGTTGATATTGTCTGTGATTATTGTTCTGATATTGTTATTCGTGGTTATTTTACAGTTGATTTGAAGTATCGTCACAGTAGTTTAGAGACTATAGCAGCTTATCATAGCCTTTTGAATGTTATTACCAACTCGTGTTACTGCTGATACAGCAACACTTCTTGATCCGATCTATTTATAACACCTAGTATCAAGTGTCTTGATAGCGGGGTTTTCAATGTGGACAACACATTTAGTGACCATAGCTTTTTTTCATTTATCCTTCTCATATAATTGCAAAATCAGCGTAATCAAGACATATGTGGAACTGGCATTATTTAGGTTTTAACGATTTGCTGGCGACAAAAGATTGGGAAAACCTCATTTGTAATGTACCTTCTATTGATCGTGCAGTTGTACATTTTAATATAAAATATTTGGAAGTAGCTAGTACTTATATTCCAAACTCAACATTAACTATTCGTTCCTGTGACAAACTTTGGTTTGATATGGTTTTACGTAGACATTGTCCTATACGTGACTGACTTAAACATTACGCTCTAAATGCCCTGAACATTGGTCAGCATACACGAATTTGAGAAGCAAAATAAACAATACGAAAAAGAAAACTAAAGCTGACTATTTTAATAATTTCGTATCACGAATCTGGCAATTTCTAATAAGTTTTTCTCATCTGTTCATTCTATTTAACCTTTAGAATTAATACATTATTGATGGTTTTCGCACAGTGGCATACATGCACCAAGAATACTTCTTCACCTCTAATTCATCTCCTGATGATTCCAATGTCACCTTTCCAAACTTCATTAGGAAAAATTAGGAAAAGACCAAACTTTTTCCAGCTCTGTCAAACACGAAAAAGAAGTTTTTGATATTTTTGTCCATTCTTGGTATAGGAAAGACTGTTGGTTCAGACAAAATTAGCCATCGTACACTGAAAGTAAAAAAAATAATCTCTAAGCCTCTTACCATGTTCTTTTACCTATTACTCTATTATAGATGCTGTTTCCCCTCGGATTTGGAAAAAAGTTAATATTTATATTCCTTCTAACTAAAAAACAATATCTTTATTGGGTTGTCGATATAAAATTATGTATTGATGAGTGTTTAAGAACTTTTTATAACTTTGCTAGAGAGACAATTTTTATAAGTATCAATCTGGATTCATTCCTAGTCGGTCCGCAGTCTACTAGTTAATAGAATTGTATCATAATATTAACTCTACTGGTGACAATAATAAATACTCTTGTGTTGTTTTTTGTGACATGTCAAATTTTTTTTGATAACGTCAGGCATAAATATCTTTTGTTCAAACTTCGTCATTATGGAATTGAAGGAAACCTGTTATCCTGGCTGAAAAATTGATAAGAATATGTTGTTTATGGACATAACGCTTTTAAACATGTCCCGACAGGGGTTCCCCATGGTTCTGTACTTTGGCCCTTGCTGTTCCTATCTTATATCCTGATGCCATGCAAACCTTTGTCAGATGTTTGTTATTGATTCCTTTCTTCAAACATCCCCTCCCAATTTAAGTGAAATCAAGCAAACTTTGAATCAGGATTTGCACCGTTTTCAAACTTAGCTTATGCAGAGCAATCCTGCAAAAGTGGTTGTTTTCTAATCTGCACATATCCCAGTTAAGCCAACTTGGATATGCAATGGTGAGCCGATTAGGTACAACGACTCACGTCGTCATTTAGGAGAAACTCTTAGTAATAATTGCAAATGGGGAGACCACATAAACCATTTGTTCAAATCTTCATAACAAGTAAATACTTTGGAAAAACTGAAGTATAAAGTAGATAGGTCTACTCTCAATACTATAAATGTATCATTTATACGATCTGTGGTTGAATATGCCTGGTATGTCTAGGGTGGATGTTCGGAACACTTATCCGACTCCCTGGGAAAAGTTCAGTTAGAAGCAGCTAAAATCGTCTATGGCCTCATATCCATTATCGTGACCCGTTATATACTGAACAAAGGTTGGAATCCACTCAAAGAGAAGGTTCAAAACTTATTACATTCGACAAAATACATAACAAAAACGTCTCTCTATATTTTGAAAACTTGATTCTGACTTGAACATGGAGTTAAGAAATCCAAACAACTATCAAGCCCCACGAGGTCGTCTGGATATTATGAAAAAGGTCTTTTGTTCTGTCTAAAAATGTGTGGAATAATTTAGACAAATCTTCTAAATCGGCTGTATCACCAAAACATTCAGAACTCATCTATGGTAGCAGTAAACAGTTAATTTGCATTTTTCCTGAAATTATTTGTCATGTTTGAGATATACAGGTATAGCAGATTGGTTATGAAAAATACATCATTACATGTATATATATTTTTAAACTACATAACAATTACATTAACAGTATAGAGATGAAATTTGTGTAAAAAAAAAAAAAAAATTCCTCTGATTTCTGACATTTGATCGTCATGGTTACCTACTGAAAAATGCTAAAAATGCAAAAATACTGCTAATTCCAACCCAACACTACAACTTTCTAGGAGAAATTTAATTCTAAACACCTATCTTACAATCAACAACACTGTCATGGTAACAAAGTACTTACATTTCAGCAAATTCCAACTCGGAAATTCTTCATAACACATGTGAACACTATGAAAATTTCACTTCCAGTAAAGCTAGTTTTTGGTGCGTAGACACAGATCCGAGACTGCCCAAAAAGTAATCTCCAACACAAAGCTAAAATATTATCCTGAAAAAAATGAAACCCCACATTGTCCACTTTAACATGGCAGGACCAATTTTAGGAAGGATTTTTTTTTCATTTCTAATTAAAACCTTTATAATGGGGTAATCTAATGAGCATAAAAATCACCCATGGCCACACCGAGAAACTGTACTGCTACCTATCCCGCATACATTTATCCTTTCCTAATAATTTATATTCCAGCAATCGATATTTTTCTGAAACCAATGTAGTATCTTGCGTTCAAATTTATATATGTTAGGTTTTGCCAATTCCCGTGAGGTGAAGGTATTGAAGACGGAAGTCACTGTTTCCTTACATTTTCTTTATTATCTTATTGTAGACGTATGTTGTTTGCTACCTTGTATGATTTAAACGTAGATTTCTATGTGGAAACTATCTTATGGGGCGATAGTAATGTTAACACATATGATTTTTTCATTTAACAATTGTATGCCTACGAATTACATGTTTTCATGTCTTTAGTATACAGATGTGTATGTGCAGTATATTAATTGTTATTTATTTATGGAGAAGAGTTCATCAATTGCTGATCCCTTTGTCTGTTACTGATAATAAAACATTTCTAGATTAGTAATCTCAGACTCAGAGTCATTGAAAAACAGAACAGCTTTATGATCCTTATAAATTTATTATTGTTCGATTTCACTTAAATTAAAAATGTGCGTTGAAAGGAAATTTGCAGTATTTATTTTATCTATTTTTTGTCTAAATTTCAACCAAAAAAGGATATATTTTTTCATAAATATCAAATATGGAATGATATAAAATGAATTATATGAGTTTTCATTTTATATTTCATGAAACTTGTCATGGAAGTCTTTATTTCACAAGACTTAAGCAAATTTTAGATACTTTTATCGTGTAACTCAGAAAAGGTACATTTTGAAGGTTTTATAATAGAATAAATAAATGACAAAATCAGATGGAGCCATTTTTTGCGCCATTTTCGATTCATGATATAAAGTCAATGTCCATTTTATCACAACATTATAGATTTCTGACTGGTGCAGTCAATGAAAAACGCTGCAGGGTGTATTACACCTTTGACATAAGACGAAGTTTTATCAGTTAATCTTATTCTCCATGATCTATTTTGCTTTTTTTTTAAATAAATCCTAGAAAATGGGGAACAACAGTCTTAAATGTAAAGATGTTGATGTAAACTTTAGAAATTTGAAAATCAACATCAAAACAAATGTTTTAGCAGTGTTTGTTCATGTATAACGATTCATCTTGTTTGCTGGAATTGTCCCATGAACAACCAGGATCATATTGAGGCGTGGTTACTTGTAGTGGCTAGTTGTTACATCACCGAAGAAAGACATACGGGAGATCCATCACATCCTCTCCAAAGCAAAGAGGGTAAAATATCATGCCCAAGGACACACTCAGTCACAGCAATTATGACAAAGTGTCTTGCCACAGGTCACAACTCTGTCAGCACAGAGCGATCCTTTTTGCAAAATCTTGTGAAACACAAACCACAACGGGCCTTACGAACATTTTATTAGGACTTGTATATTCTTAATAATGAAAATACCAATGTGGACAATTATGTCTTCATTAGTAATAATAGTAATTGTATTTTTAGGCTTTATTACATATATGTTGTACTGAATGGAACAAAATTATTTGATGTCGCTACAGTAGTCATAAGCGAGCATGTTAATTTAAGATAAACAAATAAGACCCGATACCCTACATAAGGGTCTGAGTTTACAAGAACGTGTCATCGGCTTGTTTTAATGGTAACACTGCTGCACAGGAAAGGATATAAAAACCGAAAACAGCTTTTGAAATGTTAGGTTATAGATTAAAAGATTTCAATATCGACTTATAACTGAATTTGTAACTTTTTTATATTTGAAATTAATAAATTAACTAATTACGATATATTCGGAACGTTTTTCATTAAGGAAAATATGCCAAAGATAAATAAATGAATGAATGAATTTATTAATAAATAAATCAAAGCGTTATTGTTGTAAATGAGAATATTTTTAAGAAAATAATTAGATGATCTTGCTGTTGTTTAGTAAGAAATTACGGCACGAAAACCAAACAATAATTCTTATTCGAAATTAATGATTGAAAATTACAGGGCGGATAAAAAAAATATTCAACGTCTTTTGCCTCGATAACACGAGATATCAGTCTAATTATGAGAACTGAACACATACACAAGTCATACTTAGTCATAAATAAAATCTAAAGTGGATATATTCTGAATATTAGCCCATACCACTCTATTTTGATAAATTTAAGTTCTCTGAAGTTGGTGTTGCGGCTCGTAGAAGAGAACATCCAAACGCTAATGTTAAAAGAAAATCTTGCTTCCATAGCAGGGTAGTCATGTCACACAAAAATCACTAGCGCATACACAGAATGGGTTAGTGGTTAAGTGTAACGAGTCAAAATCTTTAATATGTTTTCGTTTCCGAGATTCGCAATGAAATTATGGTGGCGACGGTATTTGGTCTAAATTGAATCTATCCAGAAACGAAACATAGTGACAGGTTATTCGGCATACATTTTCACACAAAGAATTATCCATGAACCTAAGTGATTTGTGAAATACTTTAAGTTTATATATAACAACGTCATTTCCCCTTTTGCATTTATGAAAAGACGCACAAATTCATAACATAGGATTTCAAAAGATGCAGGTTGATGAAAATAACGGGGAAGTTTTACTTTCATCATAGTGATCTCATTGAGAAATACTCTTTTATGGTATGAAGTGTGACGTCTTTAATTTTGATGTATACCTTGTTCTCTTTTTGAGAACGTGACATAACTTATTTGGATTGACCAAAGCTTATATGGCAGGTGTCATCGATGAAGCAGAAGACGCTTACACACTCTTTGGGAACACATGGTCTTAATTTCATTGCATTTTTGTCTCCGTGGGTTTTTTCTTTCTTTTTTTCAGTTTTGCTTCGGGTAGATGGGTATTCTATAGTTTTATTGAATTTGAGTTTGGATCGTATTTCATTTAACATGTTGGTATATTCTTTTTGTTAATGTAATTTTTTGTCATTTCGAAGTGCATCTACGCTGATGATTTATTACTGGTATACAAAATGAATTGATTTTTATAGTCAATGAATTAAGTAACAGTAAACATATATATGTATCTTTACAAGAATTTATGACAAACCGAGCATTTAGCAATTTCTTCATTTCCTTAAGTTAAAAACATCATTTATCATTGCTGCCTTCAGTTGACAGGGTTTGTGGCAAATATTGCATTTTAATCATCCGATCGATTCGTCCAAGGAAGCTGAATATTTCATACATAAGTTTATTCTTGTATTTCATTGTTATTTCGTGTTTGACAGGTTTTCTTCCTTATTGTCTTTGGTAGGACCATAACCTTCAGCCTAGGTTTCGAGTGTGATAAAACAGCCTCTGTGTGTGAAACAACCTTGGTAATAGAAACAGGCGATGATGCATAATGTTGAAATACAAGTATATCCTTACAACGTCAAAATCAGCAGACATGACGTAGTTGACCCATCAAAGGCTACACCCATTCTCCCAGATGACGCTATGACTGCTGATGACTGGGAGGAAAACAGATTCGTAGTCGTCACTAATTAAACTATTTCTGGTCCTCCGATAATTGTAGCGGTAGCACTTGATCGTTCATGTCACCAACAAGCTTTATTTAGATACATTTACCACTGGCATGGTCTTCACCAGAAAGGAACCACTTGTTTCACAGTGTCCAATCCTCTCCGGACAGAAGGTCACGTATGACTTCACAGTTGACCAATCCGGAAGTTACTGGTATCATTCACATGGAGGTAACTAGCGGACGAAGGCGATCAATGGGACTTTGGTTATTAGACAAGACAATGAAAGAACATATAATGACAGTTCAGGATTAGAACCATTTCTTAGGCGCCGATATGTACCACTTTATGATTAGATATGGTCTGTGATCTGTGGATGGTGTATCCATTTCATGCTATTTCCGTTCTTGTAAACGGTAGAGGACGCTACTACAAAAACACAACGACAGGAGAAAGCAATGTAGTCCCGTTGTCAGCGTTTTCAGTGGTTCAAGGACAAGCGTTTAGATTTCGGGTCATTAATGTAGGTGGCATGTATCGTATAAGAGTATCAGTAGACGATCATCCTTTGATACTTGTTGCATCAGATGGTCAAACCTAACGAGGCCCGAGTCGTTTATAACAAATCCTGAAGAACCATTTGATATTGTTTTAACAGCCAATCAGAGCATTTCAATCTCTTGGATACGGGCAGAAACATTTGAAACTAAATTGCATCGAGTAGAACCCATCAGTCCAGAGGTAGACCTAGCACTGTTAGGCGATCTTGTACACGACAAACAGATGTCTGGTCGTCAACTGTCCTTTTACAAATTATCCATTAGGTGACCATATTGACTGCATAAGATTTAATTTTTTGAAGTCAGCAATGAACAACGATCCTGCACTAGAACTAGTATCTGCAGATACATCTAAAGATTATTTTCTTAATTACAAGAAAATTGTCCTCAATCAACGGAATCTAAAGATCCCAGTGTTTCCGCTGTGACACAACCCTTCGAGATCTAGACGACGTGCGACAAAGTAGACTGTGGTGAGGATAAAACATGTAGATACCTAATCACTCACAGATGCACACAATGATGTCGTGCAGTTTGTTCCGTTTAATATGGGAAGAGGAAATGTTGAAGCCCATCCTATTCATCTACATTGTTATTCCTTCTGTGTACTTAAAATGGGATACGTTACCTACAACGCAACGACCGCTAAATATATTTTTGAAAACCATGATATCGATTGCAGAGGAAGTGTAGACTTTACAAGCTACTGTTACAACGCTGCTTGGCGCGATCCGAAATCGCTCGGAAACAACGTGCCAGGGTTGGAACTGAAACGTTCCCCTCGGAAGGATACATTGATTGTTCAAAAGGTTGGAAATGCTGTGATAAGAATCAAGGCCGATAATCCTGGTGTTTGAATCATGCATTGTCACGTCCAATACCATGCATAGGTATGCGGATGTTTAATAACTCATAGCCTTTACATTCGTCACCTCCATTGGGTTTCCCGATTTGTCACGACTTCCCGCCAACCTCCTGCCGAGAAAATATGTATGCCAGCCATCCTCCGACGTCTACAACTTTCGAGACAAACGCACTCCAGCAAATCATTGCCAATAAGTAGACTACTTTAATCCTTTCATATACATTAAACGAATCTCGACAATGCATAACGGTTTATTCTATTGAAGTTGGGTGTTGTTCCTTTGCAATCTTGAAAGGAGCGAATCCGCCTGTGATTGGTCAGATTTTTTCTTCTGGAACCAATCAAATTGCTTCGCTTGTGCCTCCCATTTTGCTGTGACATGTTCCAGAGATGCAGAGAGCGAACGTGATCATAACCCCTGAAGTATTGAGAACGTAGTAAGGGTAGCTTTGCCGACTTTTGTCGAATTTCTTCTTTTTATAATCGTAGTGGTTTTGTTATATGTTTACATAGTTAACAAAATAGACTTTTTAAAAAGGATGCTCAGCTCAGGCCCAATGAACCCTGATTAAGGTATAAGTGTGAGTGCTTTCAAACACCTTTATTTCTATAGCAATATTCGGCAAATCATTGCGTGTTGTTTCTATGCTCTATATTTGATTTTTTGAGTTAACACAAATAGCAATTCAACGTAAATTATTATGCTAACGATATCTTTGCAAGTACCCGCGATTAAAATCTGAACATTTATATATTCCTAGAAATGCTTGGTATCCTTCAGATTTGTATGGAATGAAAGCCACGATGACGTCGTTCGGAGGTCAAACCCCAGTTGTATAATAACACACATCAAATACCAACCCTGTTATCAGTATAATAACACACATCAAATAACAACCCTGTTATCAGTATAAAACACACATAACATAACAACCCTGTTATCAGTATAATAACACCCATCACGTGACAAGCCTGGTATCAGTGTTATAACACACATCACATAACAACCCTGTTATCAATGTAATATCACAGAACATAACAACCCTGTTATCAGTATAATAACACCCGTCACACAACAACCCTGTTATTACTGTAATAACACCTCTTACATAACAACACTGTTATCAATGTAATAACACCCGTCACACAACAACCCTGTTATCAGTATAATAACACACATAACATAACTACCCTGTTATCAGTATAATAACACCCATCACATGACAACCCTGATATCAGTGTTATAACACACATCATATAACAACCCTGCTATCAGTATAAAAACACACATCACATAACAACCCTGTTATCAGTATAACACCCATCACGTGACAAGCCTGATATCAGTGTTATAACACACATCACGTGACAAGCCTGGTATCAGTGTTATAACACCCATCACGTGACAAGCCTGATATCAGTGTTATAACACCCATCACGTGACAAGCCTGATATCAGTGTTATAACACACATCACGTGACAAGCCTGGTATCAGTGTTATAACACCCATCACGTGACAAGCCTGATATCAGTGTTATAACACCCATCACGTGACAAGCCTGGTATCATTGTTATAACACCCATCACGTGACAAGCCTGATATCAGTGTTATAACATCCTCCCACACATAAATACATTATTTTACTTATTTTAACGCACTCGTCTAATTTCTCTGACCATTAACTCTTTTCGAACATAAACTTTAAGATGGATCCTGGCATTAAAAAGGAAGGAAATATTCACTCGAGAAATTATCGTATGGGATTTTACTTCAAGAAGACGATGTTTTAAACGTCTGAGGAGGCCATTTTTGTTTTATGATAAAGAGATGAAGTATTGTCTGTCTTGTTCAGCTTTATCAACGTTCATTAAAAAAAGCAAGAAAATACCAACATTTCAAAACAAAGCATTAAATTGCCTATATGTGAGGTTCATCGTCCTGCAAACAGCAATAGCCCTTTTGTGTCAGGGTCTTCTTACATTTGCTTGTCGTTACCTCATGGAACAACATTTGGGAGGCACGCCACATTTCATCCAAAACATTAAAGAATATATTTAATTTAATCAAGGTAAAGTGTCTTGCCCAAGCATACAGACACGCCTGCAGAGAATAACCCGTTTCTCAACTTCCTTTGAAACGCAATCCGCCACGGTTAGGGAACATCCAACCACGCACCTCGGGTTTTCACTTCAGTTGTGTAGGATCACGCTATCCTGGCCCCTTATAGCTTTGTTCCCGGTCGTATCATTTTATATATGTTTTTTAGTTACACTTATATCAAAGCAAAAATGAAAATGCCAACATGGTGTCTCTATTGATATGTCTGATAAAAGCTTAACACCAATGCCCGAGTAAACATGCCCAAAAGAAAATCAAACAAATTTCAAAACAATGCCCTATCTATCAAATAAAACAGCGGTAATACTTGTCATCATTATCAAGATGTCCACACAAGTATGTTTATTGGCCAATAGTTCGGACATTTAAGTCCAATTCAATATCCTTAGGGTGTTATCTGTGTTGTTTGTTGTATTTATTTTATTACTCAGGTTGGGTTGGCATGCCTGTATCAGAGAGGGGTTTTTACCTGTGGTTCCCTCGGTCTCGTTATCTTTCTCTGTCTATAGGGCAAATGGATAACACACCGATAAGCTTTGCATTGTATATGTATTGATATTATTATCAACGTAGGAACGACAAGACGACACAAGGGACTTCTTTTTCTCTCCCTTAGGTTCTATTGATTCGGGGTACAGCCAGCAGGTCAGCGTAGATGTGACACAGGTTGGCAAGTCTTGCCTATCCCAAACCATGTTAGTGGTACCGTAGGAATTCGCTCTATCTGCTAGCTACAGCATCACAACAAACGACTTTCATGCCAGTCTGTACCTCCGGTGTTCACGAGCGGAGCATTAAGTGTCCGGTACATTAAAGGATGGTGTAGAGTTAATCCAACATTCAAAAATACATTCCCTTGGATGTTATTCTGGAAGTATTTCTGTCTTTACAAAGGTAAGGATGTCCTGAATACAATGTACGGTTTTAAATAATATTTAACTTCTGTGTTTTTAAGGATTTGTCGCAGACATGTGATAAAGCTTTAGAACATAGTGTCACTGACCGTTTTAAGCATTTGGGGACATATTTTTCTCAAGTTGTTATATTATTTAAAACGTGATGATGGATCGTAATCAAGATGCAAGTATACAACTGTAATAATGTATGACTGATTTTTATCTATTTATTTTTGTAAGAAAAGAAATTTTATATCATAATGTATGGTGCGATTTGAGAGAAAGAGAGAGAAATAGACATACATACATACATACATACATACATACATACATACATACATACATACTTACTTACTTACATACATACATACATACATACATACATACATACATACATACATACATACATACATACATACATACATACATACATACATACATACAATACCTATATACATACATACATACATACATACATACATACATACATACATACATACATACATACATACATACATACATATCATACTTGAAATTATTTTTGTTGCATTATATTTGAAAATTTCTGTTCTTAAAGCCTAGATATACCAGGTAAACAATGGAATAAAACTTGTATACAGCTTAAGTACAAACACAAACAAAAAATAATCGATATGGAGTATATCATAATTATAGACATCAACAAAGCTTTGGGACTGACTGTTACATGTGTGTAGTGTTAATTATTTACGTTATTTCAGATATCTGATATTTTCTAATTATAGACTGAACAATACGACTGTAACATGTTTACCGCGCATTGCTTAGTACTAATAAATAATAAATAACAACAAAATCAATATCACTTGAATTTAATTTATTAGAGTTATGTCTCTGTACGGATCTTTACATGTACAAATAGCAATGCAATATATCTTATCAGGCAGAATCGATTTTAAAATCGATATGACGTGTCAGTGCCGTATTTCATGTGAAAGTCAATTATCAATACTTGACTTCTATTGAGGTGGATATGGGATTATATGAACACGAGAAACAGATATTGACCATGACTTTAGTCGTTATAAAAGCCTACCAATAGATACAGACTTTATGACGTCAAGTAAGTGATTTTATGGTAAGTAATTATGTACCTGAAACGTCTCGAAAAGAAACTACACTCAATTTGGCAGCTGAAATTTTACGATAAAGAGAACATTAATTATGTTTCTAAAAATAGTAACATTGAGTCAATACTGCAGAGTATGTATATTCAAAATAACACACACACATATATATATATATATATGTAATGTAAGTAAGCCTTGAAAGCTGGGGGTGTGTGATGCGCGTTAATATATCTGGCCCCACTTGTATAAAACATCTCAAATTGAGATTTCCTCAAGTCGAGATTTTCCTCAACTGATATCTCCTCAAAAACGGCTTGTATAAAATTTTCTCAAGGAACAGGAGGAAGGCATCGGCTAGGATGTCCTGAAATTCCTTGAGGAATTTTCATACAAGATATTTTCAAGGAGATATTAACTGAGGAAAATCTGGGCTTGAGGAAATCTCAAGTTGAGATATTTCGTTCAGATTGCTGACATGGGTCTCATTGGAGAACATGCCATAAATTTGATTGACCTTGGTTTAGATGGCGGATGTCTTCGATTAAGCAGAAAACGCTTAACTTATCGGAACATCTTGTCGAACTCTTCCGGGAGTCTTTTATCTTTTATCGACTTTGAGTTTGACTTGGGACATGTCGGTATCTTCTTTTTCATTTTTTTTTTTTTTTTTTTGTATTTTTTCTGATGATCATAGTTTTGATCTACATGTTATCAAACCATCTGTGTCCATTTGTAACTATTTGATGATAAATAAAAACCAATGTCAACGATAGAACTAAAATCTTTTTTTTTTCTGATAGAAATAAAATCAATTTTTTTTCGCGCATTAATTTTTTTAAATATTGTGTTGTTGGTTAGCATGCACCTACATGTACAGTATTACTGATATAAAAAAAAACACCAATTCGTTGTGTTATCTTTGAACGTGGGATAAGACATAAGGCGTAGATCATGTCTGAGTCTACATAACTTAAGTGTTTGAATTTGACGCCTATTTAAGATAAAGTCTTAAAGTCCACTTCGTACCATGATACTGAATGTATGTTTAAGGCATTTAGAAAATGAGGTAAAGACAGGTGTTGTTTAAATTTGTTATCGTTTGGATGAGGTCAATATGGATAGTTATTAACTCCAACCGACATCAAGCGGAGATTACTATCATCATCATATATATATATATACACGTTGTGTTTGTATGAACAGATTCAAATATAAAATGCAGTTTTATGACGTCTAAGAATTTTCCAAATTGGTAGCACTATTTTTCCTGGCGTCAAGACTTCAAATAGTAAATAATTGCTTTTCGTCACAAAGTAAGGTGTTATTGACTGTACGTTACGTGTGGACATGTTAGCCTTCGTTTCAACATCAGCGATATCGCCTCAGGCGCCGGCAGTTTTCAAATACCATCCATTACGCTTCGTAGCGCACAATGAAATTAATATTGTGTAGATGACCTAAAAGCTTTCTTTGTCAAATGTCAATTTGAAAGTCTCTCAAACACTAAGGTGCCTTAAATATGAGGACAAGAAATTACATAATCTAAATGATATTCTTTAAACAAAACTGTTACATTCCCCAAAATAGATCCCTACTTCATTTGGCTGGAAATTCGTTATTTTTAAATGCTTATGTTTAAAGATCTGGAAGGATAGGTTTCCAAATTTTGACAAATGGAACAATTAGAATATTGAAACATGACAAATATGTAGCTGCCTTTCTCCTTTTCCTAGTGAATAGGATTGAAGTAGATAACTCGACACTGAGATGACAAATTCGAGTTCATACAGACTGCCTATATTCCATCACTGGTGTATTTACTATGCATATTGTTTTTAATAGTTTTCAAGCGAAGTATCTTTTATTTATTTATTTATTTATTTATTTATTTATTTATTGAATTTCTATTCAGAAAGAACAACAAAAAAACTGTAGGCCTTTGTTTAAAGATAAGGTTAAACGTCCAAACACCATTGATTAAATATCAGAACAAAATCCTCGACACAGGTATGAAATACACTACCTGAAAGGCATCGTTTTATTTTTGTGATAAGGTATAATATTGTGTACCAGCCAGTACGGCATGCTGTGCATTTATCTAAAAATCGATTTAACACATGCCGGCTGAGATAACACATGGGGTGTATTACAGGTCATGTCAAAACGAGAAGGATTTTATTTTTTATAGACATGTATTTCATATAAGGAAGTGGCAATGCATATTCTTTGTTTATCTACAGTGGAGACATTCAATGTTCAACCTGTCTAAATTGACCTTAAATGTCTGGAAAACCCGTGCAAATTGATTTCTTCTTATCTCGATGTGAACTGAGTTCAGCTTAAATTGGAATCGGTGCAAGAATTTACAGTTTTTTTACTTGTTGGTAAAAACCTGCTATATAACAATGGAAAAGTTGTCTCTGGCTGGGTTTTAATCGTTTGTTTGTTTGTTTTTTTAAACTTGGTTCCTATTTTTCATATATCTTTGTTCTATAGCTTTACCTAAATATGCATGTTACAATGACAATATCTTTTTCATGGAAAAGTTCTTTTTAATATGTCATATAATTACATTTGGTTAACATAACGTGAGTTAAATTTGGTTTAATACACTTCAAATAATGATTGGAAGGTTTTTGGGGACAGTGTTAATTCTCTGGGTTGAAATATGATAAGGATTTTTTCAAAACAAGTTTCATAGACTTACAATTGTAAACACCATGCCAATTCCATTCATTTGAATCTTTTTGTTTGAACTTGTATCGGCCAATTCTATGTCATCTCTCCATAAAATAACACATATTGATGTCACGTTTGATTGGCCAATATGATAGTTTAACGAATTGTCAAAGAGAGAGAGAGAGAGAGAGAGAGAGAGAGAGAGAGAGAGAGAGAGAGAGAGAGAGAGAGAGAGAGAGATTTCAAACTATGATTGAATTATAAGGATTAGCATTTGATTATTTTCACGTTTTTGATCATAATAAAAACAAAAACAAAAAAACAAACAAAAAAACAAAAAGAACATAAAACAAAAACAAAAAACAAAACAAAACAAAAAAAAAACAAAGAAAAAAACGGAGTGTACTCTTGGCATAAAAAGTACACTCCATTTTTTGTGTTTTGATTTCATAAAAAAGAAAGATAGTTAAAGTTAATTCTTAAACGACAACCTGTCTATCAAGAACACCCTCTCGATAAGGACCATCGGTATACTTCAGACACTGACGTTCCTTGGTGAGGCGATACCCGGCAACGGGAGGAGTCACGGAGACGGAAAACCTGTAACTAAGTCAGACTGTTTTTTAATTGCATGAATATTTAGAAGGCGGTGCTAGGGAAATATCTGACACAATAATATAAAGAATGCTGATTACCATTTCCTTCTTATTGGAATCTGAAGTAATGTCCCCTTACAGGACTTCGGAAAAGATAGATACATTTCATAGTAAACGTAGATATCGCTTTCTTATCTTGTAGATTAATTTATCGGGCTAATTATTATCGCCTAAATCATCACCTTATCAAACATACCGCAATGCATCATGGGTGCGGTTACACAATTCTTTTACAACCACATCACCACGAAAGGAATATTATAGCTAGCCACTTTTCATGAGATTGGTTGTGTGGGGTGATTTGTGTGCGAACCAAGCCCATTTGTTTAAATATATTTGGTCACCTTTCTAATATAAATAGGTGTTATCGTGATTCTAGCTGAAATGGATTGGGTGTCATTGTGTTTTAAATTCCGGGGTAACCGTAAGGTGCAGATGTATCCACTCGGCAGACGACAACTGAGTGTGTCGTAATTCATCTGGTATTTTACGACAACCGTAAAATGAATAACAGAATGTAAAAATTCAAATTTTAACACGTGATTACCGTGTTATACAGTGAATGGGCTCACATTTTTCTTTAAATTTATGACGCCAGGTTTAGAAAATAAATTTTCGTCACACTTTCATCGATTTTGAACTAATGACTTATTTTGATATGATTAGCTTGCTAGAATTTATCTTGTGATTGAAAAGATTTTATTATCATTTCCATATAAAAGATTTGCAAATTTTTGCTCAATTTTTAACTTTGGTTTCTTTGAATTATTTTTTAAGAAAATAAATGTGGATGGTAAATATTTAACTCTGTGTGTTCTAACATTTCCAAGTGTATCGATAAGCAGATATATTAGAACACCTTCCCCAGATATTCGTCGTGTTCTGTATATCATTGTGTACCGCAACAAATCCGGATCAATCTGCACGATGTTTCATTTAAAAGTCGTACAAATATTTTGTGATGTAATAAATATGTCTATAGAGAGAATTTATATACCAATGTATTATGCGTCTAGAGCGAAAGTTGACACGTGTCAACATCGTGAGTTTATTGTAACCATTACTACCCCTCTCAACATATTTTTACAGCTATGAAGTCCTTCACAACAAAACGATTAAAACTAAAGACAAATAAAGAAACCTACCTCCAGCTGTTGTGTATTTCCGCTATGTACAAATAAAAGAGGTATGGTTCCAAGATAAGGTGCATTCATATATGTAAACAATTTTATAATAAAAATACAATTATGTGTCTAAAACAACGCAATTCAACAACAGGTTGCTTAATCCTTAATTAATATTCTTAATTAGTCCTCCAATGAAGTATTTCACAAACATTTCGTGTTGTTTCAAAATTTGTGCCGTATATATCTAAGTAATGTGCGAATTTTTTTTTTTTTTAAATTCTGCTCCCTGTTTCACAGTATTTTAATAACCAGGCTACGGAGCTTTAGTACTGACACTGAGTAAGCTATTATCAGTGTGTTAGTCATCATATTGTTTACATTTATATCACCGTAACAAATCACCCAAGGTGAACTACAGGTATACTTACGTAATTGATGACGTCACAATACGCCTATATATTCATTATAATTTAGGATTGTTCTGTGATGTCGCCAGATTGGACACTGCCCGGCGACGGACAGAGTCAAGGAGATGAAAAACCTTCATCATCAAGGAGTGTTACGTCACCTATTTACATTTTATGGTGTGACTAGCACGTGTCCCAAAGATGTGTTCATTTTAATTTTTCCTTTGTATTTTCACCTAAATGACTTGTTAATAAAAAAATAATCTCTAACGAAACGACAAAACACTTTGTCGTTATAATTTCACAAAATATACCATAAACCCAGTGAGAAACAAACAATGGATGATTAAAATATGTCACCATCTGAAGTCGGTTCTCTTACATTTCCTGCTACTAGCGCTACCATTTTCGGAATACACCTGCATTAAACGTATTTACTGTCATCATCAGTGACGGAAGACAGCTGTATTTTAGCACGTGCATTAATTCGCCGAAATTGCTATCTGATCTATTCAAATATTTCATTTAAATTATATAAATAATTGTTTAGATAATCGATTTCCTAAGTGGTAGAAAAAAACAATTTACCGATAATTTACGTAAATTCAAAAAATTGCTTTCATATCAATTGAAATGTGGTACTATATTTCCGTACGGAAATTCTACAGTCTGTGATTGGTTGTTTTTGTTTCAGCGAGTCGTAGTTCATTAAAAATCCTTAATTACTCTGCACGTGACTTAACTGTACTGATGACACGTGTATAAGTTCTGACAAGATACGAGGTTTGCCATTTGTAGCCATTGCCATGTATATTTTTCTTTTAACATAGACAATTGGCAATTATGTTGAACTTAAAGTATTACTGTTATCAGCTAGAATGCTCTCTATTCATTTAATTACTACTCTGTCGATCTACCTGCCTGCCTGTCTGTCTGCCTGTCTGTCTGTCTTCAAGATACGTCAGTATCTCCATCTGTATCCATATGTATTTGTCTGTCTGTGTGTCTGTATTTCTGTCTGTGCGTTTGCGAGTTTTGCGAGAAATTATGTCTGGCCGTCCGCTTGCCGTCTTTATCTTTCAGACCATGTTTCTCAGTCTGTCTTTCTCTGACTGTGGCCGTCTGTATCCATTTGTATGCTTTTCTGTGTTTATCGCTATAGTCTGTATCTATCACTGTCTTTTTCTCCCTCCCCCAATCCCCCCCTACCTCATAAAGTAAATGTATATGTATGTGTATTGTTTTTTAATTTACAATTTACAAAATATCTAATATTGCGTTACTTTTTGTATCGATAACTGATAACGGATGTTTGTATAATCATGTCATCATCCGCTTATCTCAATATAACAACAATATCTATTGTTTACCGCCGACATTCATTGTGCTATATATTTAAAGCCAATGACAAATATACATATTTACAACATACATAGATAATGTAGTATGAACACTGTAGAACTAAACTACATCACCGAATATTTTTCTCATATAATTTGACAGAGGAACTGAAATGACAATGGAGAAGTTTCGTTTCGGACTATTTGGATTTCTGATTTTACTTCAACTCTGTTCCGGACAAGGTAAATAGTCTGTAATTTTTTATGTCCCCTTCAATTCCACTATTTTTTCACTCAATTATACAAAAGAAGTCAAGGGGTAGATGGCATTTTCACAATGTACACTTATTGGTACTGTTGGTTCATACTAACATTGTGCTAAGGAAAGAGTATTTTGTAAGCGGCTCATCACTGACATAAAAAGAATATTGAAGTCTAGTTTACATAAATCATTATTGAAAATCCTCAAATCTACAGCATCATTGGTTTCGTGCATATCCAAGGGTATATTTTAAGGCTTTTTTTAATTTCTGTACCTGTAACGACTTGTATATTCAGTTTTTTCCCCCAGTATGTTCAAAGTACGAGTCTTTGATTTGGATAAGTGTTATTGTGAACATACACTGAAAATTCGTGTGGTGTGTTTTTTTCGGTTCTTGTAAATATGATAAACAAATCGTTTTATGGTATTTTATCAAAATTCACATATTCACGTTCAGATTGCCTGCAGGATATATTATAGCCCAACCTAACATTAGCAGTGTTCAGACAAGGTCAGGTCATTGTATTTCAACATTTATTCACATAAATGAATCAACAGCCCATATTTTGAAATATATACTTAACGAGACGTGTTTACGAAACACTAACACTATGCTGCAACAAAAGCCTTAATTGGGATGTTAAAACTGTTCTGTATAAGGCATGTGCTAATTGCATGCACACTTTGTGAAACACTTATGTTTTCTTTGTGGTAATGATTTGGCAGTTTTAGATAAATATTTATGGCCTATGTGAAATTTCTTTTCAAATGTAGGTCAAAGGTCACGGTCAAGATCACATGGTCAAAAACAAATTTGGTACCACCGGAAAGGTCTTGTCACAAAAAAACACACATGTCAAATATGAAAGACTTGCCTCTTATGGTGCAATAGTTACGAACAAGTTTAAAGTTGACAATAGACAAACAAACAGCACAAGAACAATATGCCCCGACCTTACGATCCAGGAGCATAGAAAATACTGAACATACCGCAGTTCTTTTAAGATCTATAGTTGTAATTAATTGTTTATATAGACAACAAAATTAATTAGTCGCTACCCAACATATTTGCATATGATTGACGTTTCAGGTCTTTACTTCAGACACAAGAGACAGAAAGGTTTTTATATGCATTATTATGTCATTTTTTATAGGGAACAATCAACAAAGTATAGTAATAAACGACAGCACAGTGAAGAAAGGTAAGCAAACATGTCATATTTAATATTTTAATTTTGACGATTTCTTTACGAAAAAAGTTTTTTCCCCTTTTATCTAGTGACGTCATTTTTGTTTATATATTTATCTATTCAAGATTAATCAATTCATTCATCCTTTTTTTCTAATTTGATCGAACTCCTTTTTCTTCACTCACTCTTCCACAGATGATTGTTTTTATACATGGGAGGCCTGTCCTCTGTCTTCGATTTCCAAAGACTGTGACTTCTTCATGTACTTTAATACAACAGAGTTGAACCAAACAAAGTTGTATATGAAAATAGACTTATTTTCACATTGTGTAAGTAATCATTTCTTTATAATTTATTTCCTAATGCTAGGCGTTAGCTTTTCTCCACAATAATATATTTTTCGACATTTGATTCAGACTGGCATGCTATCACGTTGTAACATTTCATATTCCCATCAAACATTTGTATTGTGTGACAAATCTGTTATTTCTATTTTACAGAGTTTTACTGGAAAACTTTGCAATCTATATTGCGAGGTATTGTATTATTTTTTTACTTCATAAACCTTACTTTGAATCAAATATATGAGACTATATTCATCACTTGTTGCTAGTTATAATGCCAATAATAGACAGCAGTACAGTTTGACATAATCTATCGCGAAGGGTACAACTTGTGGTTAACTGCAGAGAACATTACATTTGGTCAGGACGTGTTTCCATTCGCCGTAATTTCATTGGGTCGGATGTTTTGGTTTCGTTTGAAATTGAAGAGCTCTTCAAGAGAGGTCATGAAGACCTTGCAAAGTCCTTCAGCTTTATATTCATATATATTGATGTCGTCTTGTCTTTAAATAGCAAGATATTTATTGACCATGTCCATCGTGTATACCACAAGATGTGGAAGACGAATACTTTCTATATCAATTGCTTATCTCTATCTTTTCCCTCAACGAAACCAACATGGACAGTTTCACACCAAGCTGTATGATAAGCGTGATGATTTCAATTTCCCTATTGTAAATTTACCTTTTCTGTGACACAATTACCTTACACCCCAAACCTATGAATTTGATATGTTCGATATTCAAGGGCCTGATCCCAAACTCAAGAAGTTCGTGATATCGTCAGCTGACAGACAAATTCATAACACACGTTTTCAAGAATTGTAGTTTGATGTAAATTAAGTAAATATTCTTTTTCAAGGTATGAAGCTGGACGTGTTTAGTGCCAGTTAATTTGCCTGTTGTTTCCGTAGATGCTCATTTTAGAACGCTATATTACTATTTTGAATTGACCAAGATTTACATGGCAAGTGTTATTGATGAAGCTAGCGACGTTTACTCTTCCGGAACACATGGTCGTATTCCTTGTACTTTATTCAAATGTTGCCCTATGTCTTTTAAATTCAAGCTTGAATTATGGTTATGGTCACGTTTTCAAGCATGGTTGTTTTACTATCAACTAGCTGTGCATGTTCCCGCATAAAGGATTACACAAATCCCTTTGAAGACCTTCTTGGTCTAACTGGCAGGTTTTGTCCTGGCATCCACCGTTTTAGACAAGTTGTCTTCTGTATTAACCTATACTCCTGTTTCTCCTGCTGACAGGAGATCATCTATCAGGAACAGATGAACTTTTTCGTGTGAAATTTTCTTTCATTCTGAATTCATTTTCGTTTCCTCGATTTTAAGTTTGCGAGAAAAGCTTATTGACGAATTGTCGGTATTTTCCTGTTGTTATCCGAGGTTTTAAAAATTTATTTACTTTTACATCCGACATGGGTTGCAGATCTGATAAATTATAAGCTTAAATATATGTGCATAACAGTGAACATTAAAGTGACTGTGATCAATAAATGATTATATTCAATTTACTTTTTTCAGTCAGGGACATCATCTGCAGTGTTTTTCCAAAGGATTGCTGAAAACGTCCATCCAATAACTTTCAGCCAATCCTCGTACGAAGTTGATGTTCCTGAGGTAGGTACCTTTTTTTTAAACGTTCCTATGTGTAAGTTATCGGTAATATATCATGCATATACATCTTCAATATTTCAACACTAAATTAAAAAACATATGGATATATAAGTGGGATGACAAACATCTAGGTAGATTTACATACATTTCATTTTATTGCAGTCGACTGGAACCGATGCAGTTCTACTTGAATTAACTTCAAATATGACAGTTAGAAAAGATTGCTATTACAATGACGTCTCGCCGGTATTTGCTATCAAGGTAATACATTTGATTTACAATATATCTGATTTTTCTGGATGGATTTGGTGTCTGTTATCACTTTAACAACTCTCTTTTTTTTTATCACATCAGAAACAAAATCTCAAGTAACTAACAATTACACCCGAATGAACGAATTTTATATATAGAGCAAGATTTCTCAAAGATATATATATTATCCATATCACAGTGTCTGACATTGTTTGAAAGACGTGCGATAATTTGGTATTTTTTGTGTTTTTTCAATGCAGACACATGAAGATTTATTTCAAGTAAAGGGTACTAAGCCGCCCGGATTGTATTTAAAAGAGAGACTCGATTACGAGAAAAACACAATTTACAACGTCACAGTAGAAGTCATTGTAAGTAAATAAATATCACTGTTTCATTTTTTGGTCACCAACAAAGAATGCAATTTTAGCCATTGCCGCCGTTATCTGGTATGAATTACTCGCGAAACAGTGTTATCAGTGTTAAACTTATTACCACTTCAAAGGAGAGATAAAACCACCTCATATTAAACCTTCGCTCCATTTGAATTTTACCGAATTGAATTTCAAAATGCCGAAAAGATGGTGTCATTTTAACTGGCCAATACCACCAACCTTATCATAACCATGGATGTTATTTTATCAAATTCAGACTTTCATATATAATGCAAGACACAGTTTGAAAAGCGGTGTCATATTTTCAATCAACACGTGTCCATTTTACCGGGCAAGCATTTACACTGTGTATTTGCGTTATTTGTTTTCCAGTTGTATGACCAGACCAACACGACAGAGTTCATTATAAATGTAATAGACGTTGATGACATGGATCCAGTGTTCTTGAACGATTCATATAGCCTACACATAATGGAAAACGTAAGCTATTTGGTAGACACCATAATGTATACCCTTATCTGTTCTTTTTTACCCTTCATTCCAACTTTACCGTTATTTTTATCATTTTCCCGGTTTTCATCACTGCTTTGTTAAAATGATAAGAGAAAGCAGTGGATTAAGCACATAGACGATCAGGTTTCACATCCGTAATCATTCATTATCATGTCTAGACTCATTTGCCCGACTCTTAAGTTTTTTTTGATACTCTGGCTCCCCCCACAAATAGGCTAGACAACTACCTACCGCTCCTACCACGACCATCCCCACATCACACACAATATCCCACGCACCATCTCTACCACACTCATTTCCCACATCACACACAATATCCCACGCGCCACCACTATCCCATCCAATCCCTATCCCGTAACCACATCACACCCCATACACACCACGCACCACCTCTACCACACTCATCCCACATCACACACAATATCCCACGCACCACCCCTATCCCATCCAATCCCTATCCTATCCCCACATCACACCCCATACACCACGCGCCATCTTTATAACACTCCTCCCCACACCACACCCTATACTCCACGCACCAACCCTATCCCATCCAATCCCTAGCTCATCCCCACATCACATCCCGTACACCACGCACCAACCCTATCCCATCCAATCCCTATCCCATCCCCATATCACACCCCATACTCCACGCACCACCTCTACCACACTCATCCCACATCACACCCCATACGCCACGCACCTCCCCTATCCCATCCAATCCCTAGCTCATCCCAACATCACACCCCATACACCACGCACCACCTCTACCACACTTATCCCACATCACAACCCATACACCACGCACCAACCCTATCACACTCATCCCACATCACACACAACAATCCATGCACCAAGCCTATTCCATCCAATGCCTGACCACGTGGGTTTTCCACGGGTACTCCGGTTTCCTCCCACAATAAGACCCCTCCCGCGCTTACATCCGGGCCAACGAGAGTGATTAGTATAAGTTGACATAACTTGTTTCGCAATTGTTATAAAATAAATAAAGTTCATATTTATAAAGTTTATATTTATCCAATCGCTGCCATGCTTCGATCCATTTCACCATGATTCTGTAAGATAAGTTGGTACGTTACAATGTTTTTCTTTATTATAGTACTGTTGTCCAATATATCAACTCCACTTAAAAACATTTTACATTATAAAGGTATAAAAGGGGGCACTATTTTTGACAGGATACAGATCACGTGAATACTTGGCTTTGGACAACACCTGCTATTGCGGCAGAGGATAGAGACAAAGGTCAAGGACGACAAAATCTAACATTCAGTATATCCTCAGGGTCAAACGGTACGGCACTTGAATCTTAAACTTATTTTCAATAACTATGACACAGTTCATTTCTTTTACTTCATTTTCCCTATCAGTCAGTTTAATTTCCTTGCATGCTTAAAATTGTGCTTTACTGTTTTAAATGGAAGTAAGACTTAATTCAATATAAAATGAATTCCAATATAATATCTCTGACTTTTCTCTTTTTATATATTTTGTCATCTATCGTTGTATAAATAAGTTGAAGAAATTTCGCTCATGAATTACATTTGACGACATAATTAACGATTTGATTAATAGCGTCAACACTATCATATCTTAGAAAAACAGGCTATTTGAGTGAAAATTTTGTAATCATGAAAAGTATCCTTGATTGGGGAACATATAAAGAGGGAATTAAATATCTTAGAATATAAAGCCATCTTGTCTAAAATCAGCTCGCTTCCAAACCTTTCAATGGAGCTTTTGACCTTCCGAATCGTCCATACTTTAACTCTAGAGTATAATCCATCCTGACCCTTTCCTTTATGTTTAACCTCATATATTGTTGGAACATTGTTGTGAGTTTATCATGTATCCGTCGTAGTACGAGGTACGTATTTATTTTTATTACATTTTACAGTTTAAACTGCACGATACTTGTGTTTATGTACTTATGAACGATATGTGATATGTTCTTGATTTAGAGATCACTCGAAACAAACAAGTTCAGAATATGACTTGAATATCTGAGGTATAAAAAGTAGGTAAATATAGAGACTTACATAATCTGTAATGGTCAGATTTAATTGCACATCTTGAGCCATTAGGGAAAGGTAAGTATGGTAATTAATGTCATCTTTATAAAGAGAATATTTAACAATATTTTTCTATGTTTCTATTTATTTGGTGATTTTATGTTATGAAGCTGATAAAATATTATTTCTTATGTAATGCTTCATTCCTAACTATGTAGGGTTTGTTTGGAAAATAAATATCAAACAATCATTGTACTTAACCTAATAGTTTGTCCATTTTAAATGCCTACATATGACACGTTCTTTTTTTTTTAAATAACTTAATATATTATCATTATCGAGAGTGATATATACTTTTTGTGTTTTCGGAAGATATATCTTCTAGAAAATTTAGTGCATGATTCTTTTCTCTTGTTTACAACTGTAAACGGAAAACAAAAGTATCTACATATACATTTGATTTGTGTTCTAATGAAATTTTTATAGATGTATTACTGATAGTTTAGGGTACATAATAAATTTCATGTGTATGGTCTAATAAGCTTTGCAACATTTACTTAATACTAGAAGATGGTCTATTTGCCTGCAGTTTAAAGCTTATTAAATCAAATGAAAACTCACATTTTTGTCTTAATACCAAAGTATCATATACTCTTACAATGTAATGAAAGACGAAAATTTACTTCCAAAAAAGTTGCCTCGAAAACAACAGAGAATTATCATTTTGGAATATAATAATAATATATGGAAATAAATTTATTCCTGTGACACATATTCTGACGCCTGTACCGGCAAAAAGGTAGTGCATTAACATATTGATGTTTTAATTTTCCTCTAAGTTCTTACATCAAATCTTTCAAAAATGCATTGTAATATTGGATTGTTCATATTTCTCAGAGGAATAAACACGCCCTTTAAAGCTTTAAAATGGAAGAGAAAACAAAACAGTTAAATAAAATATCTTTTTGATCTGGATAATCAATTCGATTGAAATGTGAAACGAGATTCATTTTTGCTTTTTGTCACAAACCTTATAAATTACCGTGTAATTTGGAAACCGTCTCCCATCAATATTGTCAATATGACGTCTTCTGATGAATCACAACAGCTACAACAACATTTTGGAACTAGAAATACCTACTGTGAAACACCAATAGTTTCAGAAAGAAACCCCATAAG
Source organism: Ylistrum balloti (assembly GCF_031769215.1). Lineage (NCBI taxonomy): Eukaryota > Metazoa > Mollusca > Bivalvia > Pectinida > Pectinidae > Ylistrum > Ylistrum balloti. The sequence continues at coordinate 286,842 of NW_026782624.1, read as the reverse complement.
AGAACTTAATCAAGAATTTGAAATGATTAGAAGTCGTTTGATTGTAAAAATGTATTAAGTATTATTCATATCATCTGGTTTTACAACACAAATGAAAAAGAACTCCTCGTTAACTGATTGTACATTTGTACAAGATAATCTTGCACAAAGAATTTAATGTAATTTTTTTTAATATTTTTCATACAGGTAATTTTCAAATCAACTGCACAACCGGACAAATACGTGTTACTAAAGTTCTATTTTGGAAAAAAGACGAGCTCAACATGTATCACCTCACCATACAGGTAATTTTGACGTCACCTTGCAATCTTATGATTTCAAATATTTAAAAAAATAAAAACAAATTGATTGTAAATGTTCTCGAATGATCAAAGGTCCAGATACGATACTATTATATATGTTGTTTTGTTTTCGTTTAATTTTTTTGAAAATTATATCGTGATGTAATTTATGCAGGCAACACAAGATAATGACCCGAATAGGTACGCTACCTCCTTTCTTAATGTGTATGTGAACGATACCAACAACCACAGACCAATTTTCACCAACAATCCCTACAAGGCTGTTATCGACGAGCATGCTCGTGTAGGATCCCACGTCACACAAGTTCATGCGGAAGATGGAGACGAGGTTTGTCTTTCTTATCGCGAAAGAGACTACAATTAAAATTCATAAAACAGATTGTGGCCCTTTCCAATATTTCCGCAGACCTACACCCATTTGCTTCTATAGTTCTGTTACCCAGCGAAAATTTGAACCCTAGAATAATCAAACGCGAAAGACAATATCAACATGGTAACAGAATATTCACTCGAAATTATATTCTAAGAAAATAGAGCAAAATAGGAACAAAAAGCTATTTAAAAACGTAAGAAGAGAACATGACCAGGTGTTCTGAAAAGGTAAACGTCTTCTGCTTCACCGCCGACACCGCCATGTAAATCTTGGGTCAATCAATGTTAGTGTTGTTATATTTCTAAAATAAGGTGAACAATATCGGATCTACCAAGTATGAATTCTTACCCTGTTTCAGTGTCAGAAATAACCGTGTTCATGGTACATGTTAATACCCACCACAATCAGAATACATTGATACAAAGGACTCTGTATAACTATGTCAATCTCTATAAACGTGATCTTTTCCTACGATCAAACCAATAAGGACAGCTTTCCAGCATTATGTTTATAAAAGCGTATTGATTAGGTACGAGTGTATGACGTTAGACAAGTTTATCATTCTCATTCAAGGGCCTGTTCCCATCATCACGTTTTCGTGCAAGAAGTCGTCAATTGACTGACAAACTCGTAACACAAGGATTCAAAGATGCAGGTTGATGAAAATTATGGAAACCTTTATGATCACCATAGTGATCTCATTGAGAAATATTCTATTTCTTTGTGTGACATGAAGCTTGATGTATTTGATGCTCGTTAGTTTGTCTATTGATTCGGTTGTCGTATACCTTGCTCTCATTTGAGAACGTGACATATCTAACTTGGATTGATCAAGAAGTAGACGACGCTAACTCTTCCTAAATGCCTTGGCCATGTTTGTATTTTCTTGATGTTTTACTTTTTTTCCGTTGCTGTCAACCATGTTCTCAATCTTAGTAACAGAAGACGCTTATCCTTTCGAAACACCTAATCTTAGTAACTTAGTAACTCAATTTAATCTTTCTTCTGCGTGTATTTTATTACTGTCCTCTCCTTGATAATGGATTTAAATAACGTTTTTATGAATATTTCGATATTTTCGTATTTCTTATTTTTTAAAACTGATAACGTTAACTGAAAACGCTTCATATATTTTTCAGGGACCGTTTGCTATCACATCTTATAAAATTATTGGTTCTGTGAGGCTCTTTGCTATTGACAGTCAGACTGGGATCATAACTGTTGCTAATTCCACCGGCTTGGACAGAGAAGCATTTCCGAATATAACGTTAGAGGTACATGTCATTTTAAAATGAGATCCTTTATTACTTCCATTAGGAATACTTATTATTGTTTTACTACATATCTTGCACGGACAACTATACCATTATCTTTTATATCCTATCGGAATACCCTATTTGCATTCGAATATCTAGGCGGCTAATATAGAGAACACCTTAACCTATTATAATATCAGTAAGAAATAACTTTAAAGGATGACAAAACCTTTTGCTTAAGTTTTTGGACTTTTTATGACTAAGCAGGAATTAATTATATGTGTGTCATTGTTTCACCTCCAGGTACAGGCTATCGATGTGAACGCTAATGAAACTGGTGACACCACTTTTGTTGAAATTACACTTCATGACATTAATGACCACACACCGAATTTCACAAAAGGTTCCTACATCTTTCACGTCAGCAGCTCTGATACTGCACAGGTAGATATATATATGTATATATATATATATATATATATATAATTTCGTGACGTCATATTCGCGGTTAATTTAATATTGCAATATCACAAATAAAGGTCATGACCTATATATCAACCAATGAACTATTATCCCACAGTACCATCATCCATTTTTTCATTTTCACATAAAAATTTGAAAATTGTTTTTATAACGTGTTCTGTTCTGAAGCAGTGCAATCGAGAACCTCACAACATATATGGTTCATATTCACTCCATAGTATTATAACATTAATTTCTACACATGATTAGACTCTGGTTTGGATGGTATATAGGACAAAGAGGATTAGGTGTGTTATAGACATTTTCTCTTCTTCTGGTGATCAACCCACTGGGTAAGATATAAGGTTTCAAGACTCCTCACAACGTGTACTGATAATAGATGTACTTACTGTTATGCAAGGCCATTTCTTTATTTCACAAATCCACAGTTTACACAACACGATTTTAATAAAAGGAGAATAAACAGAAAATGTATACAAGTGAATATATGTTGCCAACGGGGCTTTTTAACACATGAAAGACCAAACAGCCCACGTCAACACAAGAGTAGCAAAGTAATTAATATATTTTAAGAGATTTTTTTTCGATGAGTGTGCAACAAAATAATTAAATTTTTACCTATGACGGTTTTATGTCTCGCGACAGGTGCACGCTAATGACGACGATATTGGCAGAAATGGGCGTGTATCATATGAATTGTTCATGGAGCCATCGACACCTCACGTGACTATAAACAAGGACAATGGAACTATAACGTTCATTAACATCCGCGAAGATTTAACGTTTTCTGTGTCGGCATGTGACAATCCGATCATCACAAGCAGCCGGTAAGTTCTGTGCATGTTTTCTGACTGAGAAAAGATGAAAACATACAATCAACTGTGTGTAAAGGATGGTTGAAGGGATAGTGCAATGTCTATTTTGGAAATTTCCAATCACGCGAAAAATGTGACCACAAAAATTAGATATCTAGGAGAAAACTAAAGTTCATATCGAAATATAATCTTATTTTCCGTATAATTATTTTCTCTTCAACTCATATCACCCACAACTGAAATATTATGATCACCGTAAGATGTTTATTAACGAATGTAATTTTGATATTTCAAACAATGTGAATACTATCTTATTACATGTACATGTGTAATTCATATCAAAGTATATTGTAAACGAAAAAGGATATAGTAATAGTTTGATTGGATGTTACTTAACATTCAATTTCAAATTGTACATCCAGGAGATGCTCCATTGCTAATGTGAAAGTTTTCCTTAACGGAACGGTCGCCGGGACATCAGTCAAGAACATGTCGGTCGCCGAGAACTCACCAATAGATACTATTGTGGGAAGTTTAGACGTAAGTTATATAACTAACACACCAGGGTACACCGCCGTAAGTTATATACTTAATCACCAGGGTACACTGCCGTAAGTTATATACTTAATCACCACGCGACATTGTCGTAGGACGTAAGTTATATACTAAATCACCAGGAGACACTGTCGTAGGACGTAAGTTATATACTAAATCACCAGGAGACACTGTCGTAGGACGTAAGTTATATACTTAATCACCAGGAGACACTGTCGTAGGACGTCAGTTATATACTAAATCACCAGGCGACACTGTCGTAGGACGTTTAAACGTAAGTTATATACTAAATCACCAGGTAAGTTATATACTTAATCACCAGACACTGTCGTAGGACGTTTATATACGTAAGTTATATACTAAATCACCAGGAGACACTGTCGTAGGACGTAAGTTATATACTAAATCACCAGGAGACACTGTCGGAGACACTGTCGTAGGACGTAAGTTATATACTAAATCACCAGGAGACACTGTCGTAGGACGTAAGTTATTTACTAAATCACCAGAAGACACTGTCGTAGGACGTAAGTTATATACTAAATCACCAGGCGACACTGTCGTAGGACGTTTTAACGTAAGTTATATACTAAATCACCAGGAGACACTGTCGTAGGACGTAAGTTATATACTAAATCACCAGGAGACACTGTCGTAGGACGTAAGTTATATACTAAATCACCAGGAGACACTGTCGTAGGACGTTTAGACGTAAGTTATATACTTAATCACCAGGAGACACTGTCGTAGGACGTAAGTTATATACTAAATCACCAGGAGACACTGTCGTAGGACGTAAGTTATATACTAAATCACCAGGAGACACTGTCGTAGGACGTAAGTTATATACTAAATCACCAGAAGACACTGTCGTAGGACGTAAGTTATATACTAAATCACCAGGAGACACTGTCGTAGGACGTAAGTTATATACTAAATCACCAGAAGGCACTGTCGTAGGACGTCAGTTATATACTAAATCACCAGGAGACACTGTCGTAGGACGAAAGTTATATACTAAATCACCAGGAGACACTGTCTTAGGACGTAAGTTATATACCAAATCACCAGAGGACACTGTCGTAGGACGTCAGTTATATACTAAATCACCAGGAGACACTGTCTTAGGACGTAAGTTATATACCAAATCACCAGAAGACACTGTCGTAGGACGTAAGTTATATACTAAATCACCAGGAGACACTGTCGTAGGACGAAAGTTATATACTAAATCACCAGGAGACACTGTCGTAGGACGTTTAGACGTAAGTTATATACTAAATCACCAGGAGACACTGTCGTAGGACGAAAGTTATATACTAAATCACCAGGAGACACTGTCGTAGGACGTTTAGACGTAAGTTATATACTTAATCACCAGGAGACACTGTCGTAGGACGTAAGTTATATACTAAATCACCAGGAGACACTGTCGTAGGACGTAAGTTATATACCAAATCACCAGAAGACACTGTCGTAGGACGTAAGTTATATACTAAATCACCAGGAGACACTGTCGTAGGACGTAAGTTATATACTAAATCACCAGGAGACACTGTCTTAGGACGTAAGTTATATACCAAATCACCAGAAGACACTGTCGTAAGACGTAAGTTATATACTAAATCACCAGGAGACACTGTCGTAGGACGAAAGTTATATACTAAATCACCAGGAGACACTGTCGTAGGACGTTTAGACGTAAGTTATATACTAAATCACCAGGAGACACTGTCGTAGGACGTAAGTTATATACTAAATCACCAGGAGACACTGTCTTAATTATATACAAATCACAGAAGACACTGTCGTAGGACGTCGTTATATACTAAATCACCAGGACGTATATACCAAATCACCAGAAGACACTATCGTGTCGTAGGACGTAAGTTATATACTAAATCACCAGGAGACACTGTCGTAGGACGTAAGTTATATACTAAATCACCAGGAGACACTGTCGTAGGAGACGTTTTAGACGTAAGTTATATACTAAATCACCAGGAGACACTGTCGTAGGACGTTTAGACGTAAGTTATATACTAAATCACCAGGAGACACTGTCGTAGGACGTAAGTTATATACCAAATCACCAGAAGACACTATCGTAGGACGTAAGTTATATACCAAATCACCAGAAGACACTATCGTAGGACGTAAGTTATATACTAAATCACCAGGAGACACTGTCGTAGGACGTAAGTTATATACTAAATCACCAGGAGACACTGTCGTAGGACGTAAGTTATATACTTAATCACCAATGCTAATAACCAAGATGGTACATATTGCAAAAAAAAAAAAAAAAAAAGGTTTGATAGGTTATTTTAATTAAACTCATGTCTGCATATTTAAGAACGTTGGTTTTTGTATAGCATTGGATTATTGAATTAATGTTAACTCACTGAAAACCAGCAGAGGTCATTCAGATCCACTTGCTTGTTCATTCACATATGCTTTCTTTGGAAAACTATGTAGTTTCGATAAGTTGACTGAACTCACGTACTGTATGTTTACACGAGTGTACTTTCAATCATGTCATATTTTCGTCGTATGATATTGGTTTTCAAGGGGGTACCACTTAAATCTTGGAATAGTGTAGATTTTTTTATCTGACAGTTAACAATTGTATTTCAAAGTGAAAAATAACATTACTGATTATGATTATGTTAACATACACAGTTACAGTTATTGGGATTGAAACTGACTTCCCAAAATATTTCTGTATCAATATCCACTGATTGATGTGTCTTTAGGCTTAAATATCCATATCCTTTTGGGTTTTAGATTGATGACACAACATTCAACGTTGTACAACAGGACATTCCGTTCATAATTGGAAAGTAAGTAAGGAACAACCCATACGGTTTAATAACGACCGTTTTATGTACTAAATGTTATTCAATAGACACACAAATGAACAGTATCTTTTAATACTGAAATTACAAACTTTGCAGTGTTAAAAATATGTCGGTGAAAATTTATAGCGAGAAATTCATCATATTTTTAACTGCAGTTGTTTACATCAAATAACATATTTTCATATAAAAATGTATCTAAAGCTGCCTTGGTTACTCCGCAGTAGGGATTGATGGAACACTTTTAAACGAAACAAATAAAGAATTACATATTTCATTGTAGTGACCACTTGGTAAGAACGACACGTGTGTTGGACCGTGAGAACACATCCACCTACTCCTTTACTGTTGCGGTAACAGGAAAAGTAAGTAATTAAAAGACTTACAACTATCTTTGTATCTCCATTTCCTATCAGATGGACAGCTTTTGTATAAATCTCCTCTACGACCTGATCATCAAAATAAATCGATATAGGAGTATTACAAACTTAGGTATATTGAGAAACAAGTTTTATAAATAGGTGTTTATTTGTCGCTTTATAATTATCTAATCAGACCTACTACTCAATCAATAATTCTTATAACATCGGGAATTTTAGATTTTTTAATTAAAAAAAAAGGAATGGTAAATAAATAAAATGCATAAAAGGTTATCAATACAAATCTTCTCCTACTTCAGATCATCAGTAATATAACTGTTAATGTAGCCATTTCGGATGTGAATGACAATCCTCCAGTTTTCAACTCATCAGAGTACGTATTCGGTTTACCGTCAGGAAGCACCCCAGTTGGAAGTGTCCTGGTAAGTTCGCACTCTCGACATCTACAATAACAGCTGTCCTGAAAAATAATTGAGTTTACTCTTACTGAGATTGAAAAGAATCAGATGTCATTGTCACATCAAATAAGAACAACTTTCAATGTAAATGTGAAATTGGTTTCTTCGACCAATATCAACTGCCTTTATAATCAAATAAACAAGAATCAAGGTTAGGTTGTAAGTTGAGTGAAAAAAAATCATTCATGAGTGTTAATGATATATCTGGTGTATCATACGTGTTGAACAGTTTGGTGTAACACGAGCCTTTAAAATTGTGTCATACCAAGTCACAAATATGATATTCTATTCATCGCATCCAATGTAACTCATTTTCATGAGGCAAAATGAGTTTAGTTTAAATGAACAGAATTTTTTTCGCCGCTTAGAATATTGTCTTTTTTCCCATTACGTCACAATAATGTTAAAAGGAATTTTAAATGTGCAAATAAGGAATCTATATAATATGTGAAATAATAATGTACTTTGCAGAGCTGGTCTATTCTGTAATGTAATCAATCAATTCTTACTACCTGTACAAACAGAGGTAATCATTAATGGTTAATTTGCCATGCAATTGCTGCATCATAACTAGAATTCAAAATGACTAATTATAAAAAGGAATAAATCAACGAAAACCCGGAAATACTTTTTTATTTTTATTATCATTGACATTGCAATTGACTAAAAAATACCTTTTTGTTTCCTGCTGAAAATAACAAATGGACGATTGAACTAACCTAATATATTATGTCAATGACAATATTCATTGTGTTTGCAGGCAACAGACGTGGACCTGGGAGAGAATGGAAATATCTCCTACAGCTTCCAAAATTCATTGTAAATATCTAAACTGCTATTATTTATTGTCCTGCACTTACCCCGAATGAAAGTTTAAAAGATATGTTTGTGCACATGTCGAACAAAGTTATACTTAATTGTTAATCGAAAATTTAATACATAAATAGTTTTTCTTATTGCGCTCACTTCATTCTTGTGTAGGATGTTTTTTCAGAATGTTTTGATATAAAATGAATAAATTCAAAACATATATGACTTGTCTTTAATATAAGTAATTTTAGCGTGTATATGTATCATCACATGCATATATTTGAAATAGATTTTTTTTTGCGATACCACCAGATATGCAGTTGTTATAAATCGGCCTGGTACATACTATAGATGTTCTTTTTCCGACAAACATTTTTCCAAATAATTATTTATGGGATTTATGAAATGACAAATGCATACCTATTGAAATCAAACGAATAATTTTCAATGTCGACCTGATAAAGCAGGGTTTTTATTTAAGAGGTGTAACAAGATTAAACCACTGATTTAGTGATATGGCAAAAGGAAAAGTATTCAAATATGTGATTAATTATTTATGTAATATATTGTAAAGACTTACATTCTTTAATTGCAGTGCTGCCAACAAATATTTTGCTATTGACTCTCGGTCAGGGGAGATAACGCTGTCTGGTGTCAACATACCTTTATATCAATCTTCATTTCAACTTGGTGTGTTGGCCTCTGACAATGGTGTTCCGAAAATGAATTCCTTCTGTTCCGTTTACGTAAGACTATCTTATAATTTCAATTCATGTTTCTCATATTTTAATGATTGAGGCTTATATTGAAGAAAACCACCAATACATTTACTTTTAACTAAGTTAAAGACATAAGCCTTAGACTAATTATGTTTACAATATCAGTAATAGATAAGCTTTTGGAAATAGCGCTCAAAATTATTTATATATATTTTTTCAGTTACTGAAAAACATTGATAAGACTTTCATTTTTTTTTATTAAAATCATAATCATTTGATTGTTGTATAGACTTTGAATATATAAAATTTCTGCACCTAACCTGTATTAATATCTTTCATTTGCTTGGCAGATATCTCGGGTCACTATTAAGGGAAATTACACGGTTTCAATTGGTACTCCATTGAAGGAGGATGTCCTGAGAAGTAGGATACCAACTTTGGAAAGGTAACTGCAGCTGTGGAAAAGAATAAAACAAATCTACTTAAACTGTTGATCAGAAATAAAGAACAAAAGAAAGTAGGAAATGAGTAAAAGCCAAATCAGTAGCAAAGATACTCAGAATCTTGATGAAAATGTCAAAGGTGTTACAGAGGGATACGATGTTCCTGTACCTGATATTTTGCTTTTCGGATGTGAAAAGTCAAACGCACATGAGTCACCAATGAACAATGAAGAATAAAGCCCGAACAAATATTGGATGATGACGTCAGTTGTTTTTTCAGTTAGTTTCAATAGATCATGTGAACAGAATACATTAAAGTTTGTATTCATATTTTGAATTTTTTCCTAATTTCTCCCAATGATTTTTTTATTGCAACCATATACATTTTTAAATACTATCTAGTCTATTATCATAAAAAAAATGTAAAATAAATTCATTTGTGTCTTAAGTAGATTCCATGGGAAACATAGAGTGTTCTGGAAGGCTTTAGTCTCCACAATTTACCGTAACCCCGCTTGTTACCATTTGAATAGAGGCTAAGCTGTGCTCAATTCGATTCATATTGAGAAATGCTATTTACTTGTTTATCTTGTGGACAGTCCTTTGGCCATATTAAAAAAAATCCAGTATGTGTGAGAGTTGACACAAATTTCCATTGGATATGTAATTTTACGAATTTTATTAAATTTTGTGATCATGACCAATAATTATGGATCTAAAGAACGTAACATTTTCATCATTTCAGAGAAATAGGAAATATAGTTAATCTAACCATCACAGCAAAGGTGCCGACGGCTGTTCACAAAAGGGCGACAACCCCACAAGAATTCGGGTAGGTGTAAGAAAATCCAACCAAATTCAATAATACTTTATGGTTATATTATTATAAATAGTTCAATGAAAATGATCGATGCTATAAATTGCAGATCGGTGATCCGTTCAGACCAAATTGTAATAATCGCTTCTTCATCCAAAACGAAAACGCGAGGGAGCAGAAAACACGATGACCAGGGAGCGAGTAGACTACGGCGACGTAATGATATTTTTTCTATCTAGATTTCTTGCTATCGTACTCCTGCATCCTTGCTATCGTGTTTCCAATCCCTCGCACTCTCGGGTGTAGGTGGAAAGATAAAGAAGCGACAATCTGAAAATGGCATAAATGGACCACCATATTGACGCAATTTCTGACCGAGTCGAGTTGGTTAAAGTTTGAACGATCTAAACATAAGAAATGATTAGTGAAATATGTGTTTATGTATGTTTTTGATTTAAGGGCAACATTACAAATATCAGCGATGTATAAAAATGGGACACGAGTACCAGCAAATGATCTTCAAAGGTATGCATCCTTTTATGTTTTCTAAGTATCAACGTCCTGCATATCTCTTAATCATATCTCCGTTGCTTATGCTTAAAAAAGTGCAATTTAATCTAATATAATTTAATCGAAATTAAAATCAACAATATTATCATTATTGTATGCATATGATTTTTAAAAAAATCAAATATCAGTTAAATTAATTAAGAAGTTAATCTTTATATGAATTTTATTAATTAACTTTCATTCTAGAGTGGTGTTGGTTCATCTGTCCGATATCGAGGCACTTTGGACTCAGGAAGCAAATGCTCATAAAGACAATGACAACCACTCTAGCGTGAGCGAGATAGCGTTAATTGTTGTGGCTGGTGTGATGCTTCTTGGAACCTTGATAGCATTGATAGTACTAACCGTTAAGTGGAGACAGTATGTAATCAGGTTTCTTCATTTTGTACCCTGATCATATCTTGACGGGTCATTCCTCCAAACTTGTATTAATCACCAATATCCTCTTACGAATTCGCCCTTCTTCACATCTTTGCTCATCCTACACAATTTACAGCCCCGATGTGTATCATTGATTTCCAAAACAAACCCCCAATACACAATGAGGCAGCATCAAACTAAGCAGCTGAGTGAAAAACGCCGGACATTAGATACTCAAGCACCCCCAGATGTATCTCACAAAATGGATTTGATAAATGCAGCTGACCAAACACAAATATACCTAGACACGTAGACAAAACACAGAAATAAAACAAAAACTCCTCTAAGGTTTTTTTCCATTTCATTTCCTTATTATATTCCATATGCATATTGATGGTTTTATTCTTAAATGGAAGAGCGAGGTGTGTGTTGTTTTGGATATCCTTTCATGAGAAATGGGGAAATCATATTGATTTCAAAAACAGGCATAAGGTAAACCTTTTCACATGAGCTCGAAATCTGAGATCTATTGCAAACGAAAAGGTCATGTATTTAGGATATTTACAGAAATGTATTGCTATTACAGGTTCAAATCTCAGGAGAAGGTGCTCAGGCTGAATGAAAGTTTGACGCGTCGCAGCTCTTTGTATGAATCACAAGAAATCAAAGTGAGGATTGATGATGAAACATCCGACTACAATGGGTCTCTAAATACTCAAGATTTGGAGACGTACGAAAATGGACATCGCCCTTTAGGGGAAACGAACGCCTTCGAAAATCCAGTCTACAAAAGAGACGACTTTGATGAAACAAAAGTGAAGGCTCAAGCTATTAATGAGGCCCTTTTGAGTCTAAACTCCCTGTCTGACCGACTAGATGAAGAGGACCCATTGGCGCCAAAACCGGACTATGAGAAGACTGAAGAAAGTGGATTAAAGAATAATCCCGATTTGGATGAATATGTAAACAGTGTATGGACAGAAACCCCAGGAAGTACCGATTTGAATACGTACGACTCAGTGGATAGTGCTAAAAACACGAACAGTAACCCGTATGAGAATATTGAATTTGATGACGACTTCCCTAGTACGAGTGGTTTTGCAGGATTAAAGATCGATGGGAAGATGATTACTAGTTCTGGTGAAGGACACGAGGATGATGTTTTTATAGGAGAGGAGGACAACAACGATGCAAGATACGAATCAGAAAATGAAGACATACCTGAGGATGAACCGGATGTAGACTATCACCTGAAACAGGTGAGATTCGCTAACAGAGTAGTTAACGCTGATACAAACATTGCAGAGGAACTGAAACCAGATAAGTCTGAACTGGAGAAAGAAACGGACAAAAAAGTCGCGTCAACATACGATGACAATGACGATGATGACGACAAAGTGTTTCAAATTAATACTGACTCAAACAACGAATCTGATTACGACGCTGACTTCCAGGTAGATAACGCCGATGCGTCGATCCGAATGGACGAGGAAATAAACTCGCCGTTAGACTTTCTCAAAAATGACGATAACAACACAGAGACGTTAGAGGACAGCGGGACGTTTGTATTCGGAGGAGAGGAAACCACAGCTTTGTAAATAGCAATCAACTTTTGTGTTTTATGGTTTTGTCTTTCTCAACAAAGAATAAAGCGTTCAAATGAAGCAACAAATGCTTCTGAAATATCTCTGGGCAAGCAGATTTGGATCTCACATCGTTAAAACTACAACGTAATTTAACATAAAAAGCTGATCATGGTGAATGGCAGAAATATAGAATTTGTTGCATTTTTGCGAAAGTAAGAAAGCGAAAATGCCCTCTATTACTTTGCTTGTTATCAAATGGATAAAAACAAAAAGTATCGATTCACTTTTTTTTCGAGATCCTTAGAATTATCATTTCCCGTCGATTATAAATTTGCCTGGAACAAAGTACGTGTGTGATATCTTTATATAAGGTATATTTCAGTATAAAAATATACAAAATGCAGTATTACAAATATTTACCACTTTGCGTGGTGTTACGCGAATCCATTCATTACTTGATAAATCTGTGGAAATTCGTGTGCTCTATATTCCCATGATAGATATCACAGAATCTCGATCGTTGAGAATACTTGCTTGATTTCCATGTTTCATTTTTACTTCATGATATAGATTAACCATAATATGTTTTATCTTATCAATACTTATGTTGTCATAATCTTTTTATTGCGTGTTTCCTTTTCATAAAATCGTATTGTCTCATTTTTGTGACCAATGACTTCCATTAAGCTAAAAACCAATATCATGCCAGATTTTCTAATACACAGGCAATGTTTGTTCATATCTATTTGTGTCGATTGTGAATCAGTTTGAAATTCAAGAGTCTAAAAAAATCTATAATGAGCTTCATGATTTGCTAAACCAAAATGTTATTTTCACTTTCTGTACACCTGGAAGGGGTTCTTTACTTAATTTGCATGATATTTGAAATCAAAATTGACGAACCCTTTTTTAAAGTCAAAATTTTTCTGAATCGACCTGAAATTTAGGACTTAGTCCGAAATCAAATAATTTTTTTATCTGAAAAACAATCTTGATGAAAATTTGTCATGCCTTTCATGTATAGTTCAACTAAATATTTGGTGTTAGAAGGTTTATTGCAGACTCATCTCGGGAAAAATATTATTTTATCAATTTTGACAAGTCCCACTTGTTATGTTAAAAGCTTGATGCGTGTGTTCTTGAGATGCTGTTTGAAGATTATGTACAGATGTTTTCTAAGGTTTAAATTAGCGAACATGATCAATAATGTGTATATCTGATGGTTTAAATGGTCTTACACTATGAGGGTTTAAATTGTGATTTTAAAATTGATAATATCACGCTACAGTTTAAACACTGGCGTTCAGGATATTTTCATTGTAAATTTAAAAAAATGAATATTGTATCATACTTTACATAGTTTTTATTTTATTATTTGTAAATAATGGTGGTTTAATATTTGTATTGCTTTTTTACTTGCTAAAATAAGTTCGAAGAAAATATTAATTGAATTTGAAACAGTGAATGTTCGGACATAAAAATTTAAATGGTATGGTCGATAATGATGAATGTGAATAGGATAATAGCGTAAAATTAGATTGTTGACCGATTTCATTTCAATCCTTACCTTAGTCTAATTTGTATAGTTCCTATCTGGTAAGGACTGAGGAAAACGAAAAAAATAACTGAAATATCTATTATATAAGTCAAGCAAAATTGTGTGGAATCTCCAACAGATTAGATTTGACGGACATAACACAATCATCCACCAGAGTCCCTTTGCTTAATTTCAACCGAGTTGAGTTATCAGTAACAGAGGCATGTAATACAGAGGGATCAGTGACTGTGCATATTTCTTTTTAACGCTATAACGAAGACGTTCCAGCTGACTAGAGTAGTTGTGTTATAAACCGTTTCTCTCAAATGAATAGTAGTAGAAAGCATAACTATTTTCAGTCTGATTGTGCAAGCTTTTCAGACAAAACATTGACGTCTACATTTGATATTTAGAATATGAAATTAGTGTTACTGTTTTTTACATCAGAAATATAACTCTATGTTATATAAGACTTTCAGCCAAAGATATGTAGGAAATAATCTTTAAACAGATAACATTGAAAAGCTAATATTTTTCCCAATGTAATTTATGTGATGCGTTAGTTTCATTTATTACTATTATTTTTGTTATTAAAATAATATTTACTTTTCACTCGTCATGCCGATCAGCATGGAAGTGAATGGGACATAGGTAGATAAAGTTAGATAAGAACGTTAAGAAGAGATGATTTCACGGCTCAGTGAACAAACACAACAAATTGCGCCGGAGACGTTTCCATTTTGCCTAGTCACTTATCCTCTGTAATATGCGTCCCTGAATTTAGTTTCAATGTAAAGATAAATATGTATGCACACAAGCTTATGTTAGAAGTATTCACTTTTCTTTGACAGTTTGATGAGAAATGATCCTAAGTTATTATCTTGGTAACCGTAATCAGAAAGGCATTCAAATGTCTTGTGATAGTATGCAGAATTATATTTATATAATTAAATCAAATCCGAAGATTGTTCTTCACGTGCCAAAAAAGAATAAAATTTATCTTAATTATATAAGCTTTTTTTATTGTTTCAAAATAGGTCAATCCATGTACATTATATCTTATTTTCTGAATGTAATGGTGATACTTTAATCAAACTACATAATTACTAACCTGAATAAAAACTACGACTCTGTTGGTTCTAAGAAAATTGATATCGCTCTGAACATGTTTTACAGTAGCCTTATACACCTCCAAAACCTTTGTCCTGCAGTGTATCCAGGAATCATGATAATATAGGAAAGAAACAAAGTCTTAAAATATCTATTTCATAATTAACCATTTAATAGACCTATTTTATACAGTGGAACAGTTAAATAATGAAATCATAAATTTGATTGTCAAAATAAGCATTGAATTCGTCCAGCAACAACCATATGACCTCTTCATAATTTGAAATAAATATGCGAATATTACGTTTCTAAACAAAACCTTACACCTTCGTATACCGTATACGGAGAAAATTACTTCATGTTGTTTTCGCCCTTTGGTAAAAATATTTGTGTTCGACCACTAATAATATCATCTTAAAAACAAAATATATTTCAGCTGTAACTTTATTTTCGCCTTATAGACAAAAGGGCGAAATGGGCGAAAGTTACACTGAGGCAGAAGTTTTACCATGATATATGAACTAAGCATACGGACATCACATACTGTAAAATGAGATATTTTCGAGGAGGGCAATTTTTGTAGATTTTTGTGGAATTTTATTAATAATCCTCGAAAAATAATTATTTTACAGTATTTTAACTAACTTTGCTAATTTCACGTCTTTGCCTTAGAACTGCCTCCATTATATATCAGAAATAAACATGTTTATATCGCATCCCAATTATTGTGTCAATATCACACACTTAAACGAACCTGTAAGGAAAACAATAATTATAACTTAACATTAATGTGATTTAAACTAAATAAGTGAAATCACATGAATGACCAAACACTGTAAATATATCCGCCATTTGAAATGAAATCGTAATATATATTAATTTATATACATATACATAAACGTATGGATGAATTCACGATGAAATATGTGATTATTACACTTTAAAACAACATATGTGACACAAATGGGCAGCTTTGACAGGTAAAATTTCGTTTTGAAATAATTATAGACTAACAAACACAGATGTGACACTTTATATTAAATCATTGCTCAAGTGCGGGTGATCTCAACGGAGAATATTCTTATAATATCGACAAACGACAAAGAATTAAACAAAGCATGATTGAATAATTGATGTACTTATAGATAAATAAACATATGTATTTATCCTAATTATATATTCCATTAATCAAATAATCAACTCTGGAGTAATGGCGTCGCTGCCAGCCATCGTAACACCTCTTCCCCACTATCGCTGTTACAGCAAAGAAAAAGAGGACTCCGAAGGAGAGAGCAGCAATTAAGGCCGTTGACACAATAGTAGGGTGATTTACAAATGGGGCGTTGTAATTATCCGGCAAATCTGTAACAAAAAAAAAAAACGCATACACTATTTAAAATTATCATTCAGAGAAATCAGAAACTTCAATTTTCAAAAACCTGATTGTACTTATTGTAATATCGAGTTACACGTGTTATTGCTTTAAAATGTTGAACAAGTTTTCGTTCATTTTCACTAACAGGTTTCCAAAAGTTTAACTATTTGGATTTTAAGATTGACTATTTCAGAAAAACAAACAGACCATTGATTCAACATACAGATTTTGTAACCTACAAAAATCGAAATACATCAGATAAACAAATAGAATGTACAAAACTAAAACAGTTATCTACACTTAACTATCCCATGTTACTTCTTAAATTAAAACAAAGTTTCACCAGTAAGCTGTAATAGATATACAACGGTCGATGACAGAAAATAATGCTGATAAATTATAGCTTTTATCAATATATCAATATAAAAGCATTATTATTTACTAAGAACATTTTCAATAAATCTATTTTATCATTCAGATAAAGCAAGCAAAGTGGAAATTTTTTTTATGGCATAGGTTTGCAATATACTTTTAATTAATTCGCTGATGCAGGGTACAATTTCGTTTGAAATTGATAAAAAAAAATTCATTATCTGATTAAACCCAAACGTATACTATATACAATATATATATCTACGATAACTTTAAAGATAAGCATGGAAATACAGGAGTTCACTTTTTCGATGAGTTTTTGGATATGATATATATGAAAGATAAGAAATCTTAAATTATTTTCGCAATCAATAACTCACACTAAATTTGAACTTTGTGTTTTCATATTTCAAATACCTTCTACTGAAAGTGGAAAATAAGAATAATTGCGCCATTATAAAGCGAAATGGAGAAATCCGGGTATTTTTTAAAACTATGTTTTCAAAAGTGAATCAATCATTAACAAATGAATTATAAATGACTTTTAACTTTCTGGATAAGAAAAAAAACCCAGCTTGTATATTTGCTTTTTTTCAAATCGTGAAATATTTCGCAATATGTAGTGAAATTGTAAGGTTTTCCAGAAGAAACATTTTACCTTATATACTTCATGAAGATGGTTAATGGTTATAAAATTAAAAAAAAAAATGTCAACAAAAAAAAAATAAAAATATGACGTCCCATTTTCGAAATTACATACACATAAATATGCCACAGTATAACAATAAATAAAAAGAGAATGAAATTTGGGTTTGTCTGTATACTGCAAACCATTTTATTATCGCGGCTATTAATTGTTAAACCCCTATACTATTTCACGGCTAACTATTTTCGTGATACTTATTCTTTTTGATTGGTGTGTTATGGAGATACGTTCATGGGGATTTTTATTCCAATGATATATGAGATTTACTGAATGAAATTTCACTAATATTTGTTGGTTTAAAGTATCTAGTAATCAGAGTAGATTTATGGGTGCAAATGAAAGCATATTTATTTTGGATTTAAATTAATCAGTCATCATGTTATTGCTTAAATTACCTTCTTCGAGATCAATTTCATCATATGGAATAGTAGTAGAAGGAATCACTTGTAACAATGGTGATTTGGTTGTATGGTCGTGTGGTTTCGTGATGGACGATGTAACAGGCTGTGATTGTGCTGGATGGTCATAGTCTGTGCTAGATGCCGTAGAAAATTGTTTTGAAGTTGTGCGAGGTTGTGGTGGAAGTGTACGTTGTTCTGAAGTTGTGTGTGGTGGAGTTGTACTTTGTTCCGATGTTCGATGTCGGTGTTGTGGAGTCGTATGTTGTGAATTTCTATGTCGATGCTGCTGAGTAGTACGTTGTGAAGATTTATGCTCATGTTGCGGAGTCGTAAATTGTGTTGTATGTTGGTGTTTTTGTGAGATTGTGTGTTGGTGTTCGTGAGTTGTACGTTGTTGTGAAGTTGCGTGTTGGTGTTGTTGAGTTGTACGTTTTTGTGAAGTTGTGTGTTGGTGTTGTTGAGTTGAACGTTGTTGTGAAGTTGTGTGTTGGTGTTGTTGAGTTGTACGTTTTTGTGAGGTTGGTTGATGTGGTGTGGTTACGTGGTCATCGACTTTGGTTCTGATCTGGGTTGTGCCTGTTGGTTTAAATAAATTTTGCGAAGAAGATATTGAGGTACTTGTTCGATCTATAGACGACTTTGCTGTAGTTGTAGGGTTTTTCGTTCGGTCTGTTTTGACTGTAAATTGTGCCGTTGTTAACTTCTCTGCTATTGTAGACAAAGCAGGGACATTTGTCGTGGGTGATTCAGTACCATCCGTTTCAAGTGTGAACTCTGCCGTTGTGGACATATCTGCCGGCGTAGTTGTTGACATCGCTGGGACTTTTGTCTTCGGGGTGTCAGTGCTATCTGTTACAAGTGTGAACTCTGCCGTTGTGGACGTATCTGCCGGCGTAGATGCTGGCATCTCTGGGGCTCTGGTTTTCGGGGAGTAAGTGCCATCTGTTACAAGTGTGAACTCTGCCGTTGTGGACATATCTGCCGGCGTAGATGCTGGCATCTCTGGGGCTCTGGTTTTCGGGGAGTAAGTGCCATCTGTTTCAAGTGTGAACTCTGCCGTTGTTGACGTATCTGCTGCCGTAGTTGTTGACATCGCTGGGGCTATGGTTTTCGGGGAGTCAGTGCCATCTGTTTCAAGTGTGAACTCTGCCGTTGTGGACGTATCTGCTGCCGTAGTTGTTGACATCGCTGGGACTTTTGTCTTCGGGGAGTCAGTGCTATCTGTTACAAGTGTGAACTCTGCCGTTGTGGACGTATCTGCTGCCGTAGTTGTTGACATCGCTGGGACTTTTGTCTTCGGGGAGTCAGTGCCATCTGTTTCAAGTGTGAACTCTGCCGTTGTTGACGTATCTGCTGCCGTAGTTGTTGACATCGCTGGGACTTTTGTCTTCGGGGAGTCAGTGCTATCTGTTACAAGTGTGAACTCTGCCGTTGTGGACGTATCTGCCGGCGTAGATGCTGGCATCTCACGGGCTTTGGTTTTCGGGGAGTAAGTGCCATCTGTTTCAAGTGTGAACTCTGCCGTTGTGGACGTATCTGCTGCCGTAGTTGTTGACATCGCTGGGACTTTTGTCTTCGGGGAGTCAGTGCTATCTGTTACAAGTGTGAACTCTGCCGTTGTGGACGTATCTGCTGCCGTAGTTGTTGACATCGCTGGGACTTTTGTCTTTGGGGAGTCAGTGCTATCTGTTACAAGTGTGAACTCTGCCGTTGTGGACGTATCTGCTGCCGTAGTTGTTGACATCGCAGGGACTTTTGTCTTCGGGGAGTCAGTGCTATCTGTTACAAGCGTGAACTGTACCGTTGTTGAATTCTCTGCTGGAAGGAATGTTGAACGTGTCGAGTGTAGAAAAGTTGACGATCCGGCCGTCGTGTTTTTATTCGTACCTGACGCGAGTGTCGTGTTTTGAAGTATAGCTATTCCTGGTGTTGGACTAAATATTTTTATTGTAGGTGAGGAATAGTTCCTTGCTACAGGTTTGTGTGTAGTAGGTTTGACTGTTGTGACTCTAGACATTGTAGAATTACCTGGTTCAGGTCTAGCTGATGAAGGATGTATTGCTACAGGTTTTTGTGTTGTAGGTTTGATTGTTGTGACGCTAGACATTGTAGAGTTACCTGGTTCAGGTCTACCTGATGAAGGATGTATTGCTACAGGTGTTTGTGTTGTAAGTTTGTCTGTTATGACTCTAGACATTGTAGAATTACCTGGTTCAGGTCCAGCTGATGAAGGATGTATTGTTACAGGTTTTTGTGTTTCAGGTTTGACTGTTGTAGAGTTGCCTGGTTCAGGTCTAGCTGATGAAGGATGTATTGTTACAGGTTTTTGTGTTTTAGGTTTGACTGTTGTGACTACAGACTTTGTAGAGTTACCTGGTTCAGGTCTAGCTGATGAAGGATGTATTGTTACAGGTAATTGTGTTGTAGGTTTGACTGTTGTGACTACAGACATTGAGGAGTTACCTGGTTCAGGTCTAGCTGATGTAGGATGTATTGTTACAGGTAATTGTGTTGTAGGTTTGACTGTTGTGACTCTAGACACAGTAGAGTTACCTGGTTCAGGTCTAGCTGATGAAGGATGTATTGTTACAGGTTTTTGTGTTGTAGGTTTGATTGTTGTGACGCTAGACATTGTAGAGTTACCTGGTTCAGGTCTGCCTGATGAAGGATGTATTGCTATAGGTGTTTGTGTTGTAGGTTTGTCTGTTGTGACTCTAGACATTGTAGAGTTACCTGGTTCAGGTCTAGCTGATGAAGGATGTATTGCTACAGGTTTTTGTGTTGTAAGTTTGTCTGTTGTGACTCTAGACATTGTAGAATTACCTGGTTCAGGTCCAGCTGATGAAGGATGTATTGTTACAGGTTTTTGTGTTTCAGGTTTGACTGTTGTAGAGTTGCCTGGTTCAGGTCTAGCTGATGAAGGATGTATTGTTACAGGTTTTTGTGTTTTAGGTTTGACTGTTGTGACTACAGACTTTGTAGAGTTACCTGGTTCAGGTCTAGCTGATGAAGGATGTATTGTTACAGGTAATTGTGTTGTAGGTTTGACTGTTGTGACTACAGACATTGAGGAGTTACCTGTTTCAGGTGTAGCTGATGTAGGATGTATTGTTACAGGTAATTGTGTTGTAGGTTTGACTGTTGTGACTCTAGAAATTGTAGAGTTACCTGGTTCAGGTCTAGCTGATGAAGGATGTATTGCTACAAGTAATTGTGTTGTAGGTTTGACTGTTGTGACTCTAGACATTGTAGAGTTACCTGGTTCAGGTCTAGCTGATGAAGGATGTATTGTTACAGGTAATTGTGTTGTAGGTTTGACTGTTGTGACTACAGACATTGAGGAGTTACCTGTTTCAGGTCTAGCTGATGTAGGATGTATTGCTACAGGTTTTTGTGTTGTAGGTTTGACTGTTGTGACTCTAGACATTAAGGAGTTACCTGTTTCAGGTCTATCTGATGAAGGATGTATTGCTACAGGTTTTTGTGTTGTAGGTTTGACTGTTGTGACTGCAGACATTGTAGAATTGCCTGGTTCAGGTCTAGCTGATGTAGTATGTATTGCTACAGGTTTTTGTGTTGTATGTTTGACTGTTGTGACTCTAGACATTGTGGAGTTACCTGGTTCAGGTCTAGCTGATGAAAGATGTATTGTTACAGGAAATTGTGTTGTAGGTTTGACTGTTGTTACTACAGACATTGAGGAGTTACCTGTTTCAGGTCTAGCTGATGAAGGGTGTATTATTACAGGTTTTTGTGTTGTAGGTTTGACTGTTGTGACTCCAGACTTTGTAGAGTTGCCTGGTTCAGGTCTAGCTGATGAAAGATGTATTGTTACAGGTAATTGTGTTGTAGGTTTGACTGTTGTGACTCTAGATATTGTGGAGTTACCTGGTTCAGGTCTAGCTGATGGAAGATGTATTGTTACAGGTTTTTGTGTTGTATGTTTGACTGTTGTGACTCTAGACACAGTAGAGTTGCCTGGTTCAGGTCTAGCTGATGTAGGATGTATTGCTACAGGTTTTTGTGTTGTAGGTTTGACTGTTGTGACTACAGACTTTGTAGAGTTGCCTGGTTCAGGTCTAGCTGATGGAAGATGTATTGTTACAGGTTTTTGTGTTGTATGTTTGACTGTTGTGACTCTAGACACAGTAGAGTTGCCTGGTTCAGTCCTAGCTGATGAAGGATGTATTGCTACCGGATTTTGTGTTGTAGGTTTGACTGTTGTGACTCTAGACATTGTAGAGTTACCTGGTTCAGGTCTAGCTGATGAAGGATGTATTGTTACAGGTAATTGTGTTGTATGTTTGACTGTTGTGACTCTAGACATTGTAGAGTTACCTGGTGCAGGTCTAGCTGATGAAGGATGTATTGTTACAGGTAATTGTGTTGTAGGTTTGACTGTTGTGACTACAGACATTGTAGAGTTACCTGTTTTAGGTCTAGCTGATGTAGGATGTATTGCTACAGGTAATTGTGTTGTAGGTTTGACTGTTGTGACTACAGACATTGTAGAGTTACCTGGTTCAGGTCTAGCTGATGAAGGATGTATTATTACAGGTTTTTGTGTTGTAGGTTTCACTGTTGTGACTACAGACATTGAGGAGTAACCTGTTTCAGGTCTAGCTGATGTATGATGTATTGCTACAGGTTTTTGTGTTGTAGGTTTGACTGTTGTGACTACAGACTTTGTAGAGTTGCCTGGTTCAGGTCTAGCTGATGAAAGATGTATTGTTACAGGTTTTTGTGTTGTATGTTTGACTGTTGTGACTCTAGTCACAGTAGAGTTGCCTGGTTCAGGTCTAGCTGATGAAGGATGTATTGCTACAAGTGTTTGTGTTGTAGGTTTGTCTGTTGTGACTCTAGACATTGTAGAGTTACCTGGTTCAGGTCTAGCTGATGAAGGATGTATTGCTTCAGGTTTTTGTGTTGTAGGTTTGTCTGTTGTGACTCTAGACATTGTAGAGTTTCCTGGTTCAGGTCTAGCTGATGAAGGATATATTGTTACAGGTTTTTGTGTTGTAGGTTTGACTGTTGTATGTTTGGAAAAGGCACGTTGTATAGTAGTTGCGTTTGCAGCATTATCTAACACAGATGTATCATGTTTAGGTTCCTTAAGTTTATTAATTGTAGTAGGCGGTGTTGTAAGTTCAAAAGCAGCAGGTTTGGGCTTCTTAGAATCAACTGTTACAGCTTTAGGCGTTGTATATTGAGAAATAGTATACGTAGCTTTAACATTGAATGTTGTAGGCTTAGGCTTGGTAAGTTTGACTGTGGAAATCTTTGGCATTGTTAGGGTGACTGTGGAAGGCTTAGGTGTAAAAGGTTTGACCGTTGTAGGCTTAGGTGTAGAAGGTTTGACCGTTGTAGGCTTAGGTGTAGAAGGTTTGACCGTTGTAAGCTTAGGTGTAGAAGGTTTGACCGTTGTAGGCTTAGGTGTAGTAAGTTTAACTGTAGAAGACTTAGGCAATGTTAGTGTGACTGTGGAAGGCTTAGGTGTAGAAGGTTTGACCGTTGTAGGCTTAGGTGTAGAAGGTATGACCGTTGTAAGCTTAGGTGTAGAAGGTTTGACCGTTGTAAGCTTAGGTGTAGAAGGTTTGACCGTTGTAAGCTTAGGTGTAGAAGGTTTGACCGTTGTAGGCTTAGGTGTAGTAAGTTTAACTGTAGAAGACTTAGGCATTGTTAGTTTGACTGTGGAAATCTTAGGCATTGTTAGTTTGACTATGGAAGGTTTAGGTGTAGTAGGCTTGACTGTGGAAGGCTTAGGTGTAGTAGGCTTGACTGTGGAATGCTTAGGTGTAGTAGGTTTGACTGTGGAAGGCTTAGGTGTAGTAGGTTTGACTGTGGAAGGCTTAGGTGTAGTAGGCTTGACTGTGGAAGGCTTAGGTGTAGTAAGTTTGACGGTGGAAGGCTTAGGTGTAGTAGGCTTGACTGTGGAAGGCTTAGGTATAGAAGGTTTGACAGTGGAAGGCTTAGGCATTGTTAGTTTGACTGTTGTAGGTTTATGCGTGGAGTATCTAGTTGACACAGAACTAGGCGAAGTAGGTCTAGTTTGTATCGGTATATATGTTGTAGATTTTATCGTTACTGGTTTCTCTGTGGCGGTTTTAGTTGTAGATTTAGGCATTGCAGGTTTAACTATTGTATGCTTAGGAGTTGAAGGATTAACTGTTGGTTTTGCTGATACTGTTTTTAAGGAATCAGCCTTCGGCGTTGTTGGATTTTGTGTTGAAAATTCATTGGCAGAAGCACTCTCTTGAGGTTTTGTTTCTGGAATATTGAAACACCCACGTGATATATTCCATTTCCTGGCGCGTATAATGTATTTTGAGATGTGAATCATTTTCAAATTTTAAAATTCAAGGCAATCAATCGAAATTCTTCCATAACTGAATTCAGATCCCATTACCTCTGAGGATTGGATTACAGCATTACCGTATTTTCCATTAGGTTCGAATTCAGTGATGTGTCGATTATACGTTGAAAGAGATGTCACGGTCTCACACAAGATCACGACCTTGAGATGAACTTATTGGGCTATGAACGTGATATCTTGTTTTCCTTTCTAATACAGGTTGATCCAATTTTTTACAATAAAGTAAATAATGATTCTTTAGTTAGATAAACATGATAGTCGGCTATCATTTGTCTGGGAATCACTTTTTCCCTTCTTTAACTGGACGTCTAAGAAACAAATGCACATGAATTGAAAAATATATTTTCAATCTCAAAATACATTATGCTTTCAATTACCTAACATAGGTATAAGATAATAACAATGTAAATGTTTAATGTAGTTGATAATATTCTTATATTGTGCATATTTTTGAAAGTCAAGAACAAATAATTGAAAAAAAACAAAGGGGTGTTATTGGGTTTTTTTTTTTTTTTTTTTGCTTATTATTGTTATTTTTTTTAATGTTATTTTACAAAAGTCAACTTATATCTAACACTCCACTTTTATGCAGTATTTAATTTTCCAAATATAAGACCTGTCTATACATAGATTATTACGTTTCCTTTTCAAGGAAGACATTTTCGTTCAGATGCACTCACGCAACACTGCGTGAATAATTTGTGATATTTCGACGAGGAAAAGCGGTCCTATTGTGATGACACAACTTATTGTCTTTGGCTTTTGCCATTGTATGATTAGATTTTTTCACATATCTCAGACGAATACACGTATTACTAGTTTCTGTAAGAGACTAGTTTTTCCAGTGTATATAAATGTGCCATCGAAGTGAGCTTTTTTAGTATTGTATTTATTTTAATCACCTTTCACATGATGGGGTGGATTGGGTTGTTTGTTTTGTGTGTGTGGGGGGGGGATGGGTTCTGTCTTTTTACTTGACATTTAATACAAATTTAGCATTAATTGTTGTTAGTGAAGTTTAAACAGGAGTATATTTAACTAAACGGCTCACAAATAACTTTTTACCTAATGCTATTATACTTCAGTGCACGTTTGATAAGTTTGTTATCTACGAAATCTCACAAGTTTTACCAGGAATGTTGTTGACGAATAAGTATTAACACAAGATAAACTACGCAGTTTTTTAAAGATTAATATATCTCACTGATAATCAAGAAGCTGATATACTGTCTAACTGATTAGAGATTTCTAAAAAATGATAAACAGAAAAAATAATTGGATCTCATGTCATTGAGATCTTATCATATTCGAAAAAAGGTAAAAACGAATACAATTTAAGATGTAATATCTAAAGAGATCATTTTATGATATCAATGTTTATAATATGTTAGGCGATAACATACAGAAAAATTCAAACGTCAGTATAGAGTTAATTCCCTTTTGTCAACTCAAAGTGAAATTAATGCACAGAAATTAACACCTTTGTTTTTATTCCCGAACCTTGATTGGGTTTGCAATAAAATGTCGGAATGTAATGTCCCCCATTGGTTAGTCTATTTCATATGCTAAATAACTTATTGTGGAAGCGTTATGCAATATATAATATGTAAAGTAATTTTCACCCATTTAAAATATTTTTAATAAGTGCACAAACCTGAGCATCTAAAGATGAATACTGAGAGCGATCCTACTTATTCGAAACTTCATCGTTTGTGCACTTTTTAAATATTATATATATATATATGCAGTGTTGTAGTAGTGGATACCTCCTTGCGTGCAGAGTCAATATTTATGCTACATTAAGTTATTATGCATGAATTCAAAAATAGGGTTCTTGATGCACACTTCCAATTTTCAAACTTATTCCCATCTAGCGATATTTCAGTATATCGTACTCGAAATCATCAATGCTTTCTTGATTTGTCACTATTCAAATCAATTGAATCACAGAAAAACGAACTTAATATTGCCATAACACGGTATTTTATAATTCCTTTTGTATATTGAAATAGAGCAATATCAATGTTCGGGTTTCCAGAAATCGAAAGAATATCAGGAAAACCCTATTTTTGAATACTCTGAAAAATTGTGAGCCATTATTTACATTGCATTTCCCGCATATTCAGCAGTTTTTA
Organism: Ylistrum balloti; assembly: GCF_031769215.1. NCBI lineage: Eukaryota > Metazoa > Mollusca > Bivalvia > Pectinida > Pectinidae > Ylistrum > Ylistrum balloti. The sequence continues at coordinate 260,048 of NW_026782624.1, read as the reverse complement.
AACATCGATATCATATTTCTTATCAAATTACTATTAAAGATAAAGTGACGAAACGTGCAGGACATTACCTTTTTCCAGGTCAATCTGTGGTATTGTGGTTGAATTGACATCGGCAGTTACTGTGTTTGAAGTTTCTTGTGTTGGTGGTGCGCTTTTGGTATGTGTTGTTTCAGAGAAATGTATATGAAGCTCTGTGGTCGATGGTACGGTTTGTTTTGACAATGTTTCGGGGAAAAGTGTATGTACCTGTGTCGTTTGCTCGTTAGTCGGTATATTTGGTGTGGTTGGTTTTGGTGATGTGTCTGGGAAAAGTGTATGTACCTGTGTTGTTGATCCTGTTGATTTCTGTATTGTAACCTTCAGAGTTGTTGATTTTTCTGTTTTATGTTTGGGATTTCTTGGTCTAAATGTTGTTGATTTCTGTGTTGCTGTCTTTGGAGGTGTTGGTTTAAGTGTTGACTGCACTGGCTTGGTCCGTTCTGTGCCAACTCGTGTCGCTGTAGGTTCTGGTTTCACTAAGTTTTGTGTGGTTGATTTTTCTACTTTTTGATTTGGTGTAGTTACTTTAATCTCCGTTTTTTTATTTTCCAGTGGTGTAACGTTAGTTATTGGTTTTTGTGATGTTTGTTTGCCATCTGTGGCTTTTGTTGTCATTGCGGAGTTCGTCGGTTTTTGTTCTTTTGCTGTGGTTAGTTTTTGACTGGTTTCTATGGGTTTCAGGGTGGTAGATTTTGCGTTTTCGTGTTTGGGAGTTGTCAATTGTTTTGTTTGTTTTCGCGTGATAAGTGATGGCGTTGTTTGTTTTTCCGTTTTTATTTCAGTTGGATTTTGTGAGGAAGGTTTGAGTGACGTTGATGGTTTTGATGTTGATTTCAGTGATGTTGGTTGCGGAGTTGTTGGTGAATGCGTTGTAGGTTTGTGAGTTGTTAGTTTTTGTGTCGAAGGTTTTTGAGTTGTTTGTTTCTGTGCTGTAGGATTTGGAGTTGTTTGTTTCTGTGTTGTAGGTTTCTGAGTTGTTTGTTTCTGTGTTGTAGGTTTTAAAGTTGTTTGTGTCTCTGTCGAAGGTTTTTGAGTTGTTTGTTTCTGTGTTGTAGGTTTTTGAGTTGTTTGTTTCTGTGTTGTAGGTTTCTGAGTTGTTTGTTTCTGTGTTGTAGGTTTTAAAGTTGTTTGTGTCTCTGTCGAAGGTTTTTGAGTTGTTTGTTTCTGTGTTGTTGGTTTTTGAGTTGTTTGTTTCTGTGTTGTAGGATTTGGAGTTGTTTGTTTCTGTGTTGTAGGTTTTGGAGTTGTTTGTTTCTGTGTTGTAGGTTTCTGAGTTGTTTGTGTCTCTGTCGAAGGTTTTTGAGTTGTTTGTTTCTGTGTTGTAGGTTTCTGTGTTGTAGGTTTCTGAGTTGTTTGTTTCTGTGTTGTAGGTTTCTGAGTTGTTTGTTTCTGTGTTGTAGGATTTGGAGTTGTTTGTTTCTGTGTTGTAGGTTTCTGAGTTGTTTGTTTCTGTGTTGTTGGTTTCTGAGTTGTTTGTTTCTGTGTTGTAGGTTTCTGAGTTGTTTGTTTCTGTGTTGTAGGATTTGGAGTTGTTTGTTTCTGTGTTGTAGGATTTGGAGTTGTTTGTTTCTGTGTTGTAGGTTTTGGAGTTGTTTGTTTCTGTGTTGTAGGTTTCTGAGTTGTTTGTTTCTGTGTTGTAGGTTTTTGAGTTGTTTGTTTCTGTGTTGTAGGATTTGGAGTTGTTTGTTTCTGTGTTGTAGGTTTCTGAGTTGTTTGTTTCTGTGTTGTAGGTTTCTGAGTTGTTTGTTTCTGTGTTGTAGGATTTGGAGTTGTTTGTTTCTGTGTTGTAGGGTTTGGAGTTGTTTGTTTCTGGGTCGAAGGTTCTTGAGTTGTTTGTTTCTTTGCGGAAGGTTTCGGAGTTGTTTGTTTCTTTGTTGAAGGATTTGGAGTTGTTTGTTTTTGTGTCGAAGGTTTTGGAGTTGTTTGTTTCTTTGCGGAAGGTTTCGGAGTTGTTTGTTTATTTGTTGAAGGATTTGGAGTTGTTTGTTTCTTTGTTGAAGGATTTGGAGTTGTTTGTTTCTTTGCAGAAGGTTTCGGAGTTGTTTGTTTCTGTGTCGAAGGTTTTGGAGTAGTTTGTTTCTGTGTTGTAGGTTTTTTAGTTGCTGGTATTTTTGTTGTTGGTTTAGGTGTTTCTTGTGTCTGTGTTGTGCGTTTAGGTGTTGTTTTGATAACTATTTACATGTAAAGATAAAACAAAAATACATACAGAGACAATAGCAAACAGATGAACACACAGGTAAGTGTATCAATCAAAAAAGAAGGTATGCTCTATGTATTAATTATAAAACGTGGTTTAATCAACAACTCTCAATGGGCCTTCATCGCCCACGTGATAGACTTTTCACAACTATATCTTATTCAACTTCCAAATTCTTGATTAACGAGAAGTCTTTTCCTTGTGACCCCCAATATTGTTCAAAGCGATTACTTTTCACAAATTTACATCCAGAATCAATAGAATGACCCCTGATCTCTTATTTATTCAATTCAAGATTCTTGGCCCAACGGATAAGTTGAGTTAAAAGATATGAGCAAAACGAGAAAATCGGAATTAATGGGATGTAAACCTAGATATTATTCACGTCTGGTACAACAAACAGCTGTCCCTTATGCCTAAAGGACAGATGGACAATTAGAGGTATTGTGAAATGTGTTTCTCTTCATTTAAAAATATTAGAATACATAAAGCCATGAAGGAATACGTGACCTCTGATTGAAGCGAATTTTCTACATACTATTGAATATAATAATTCTAGAGTTCACTATACCTTTAAGAGGGGTAATTAAGTCCATGGTTCACTATTTTCGGGGGTTCACTATCTACATGAAATCGTACTTAATTATTTGCTATTTCAATATCTAATAGCATCTGGCTAAACAGTTGCAAAACTTACCTTGTTGTGTGTCTGCTTCTTCTTCCTTCGAACTACTGTCTGAATTTTCAGTCGATGCCCGATTTCCAGTCGAATCGTTTTGTGTGTGTGTGGTGTCAGCTACTGCATCAGCCGTCGTTTCTTGCGGATCGTCATCAGCAGACGGTTTTGCCAAAGTGCTATCAGGGTTTGGCGTGCCTTTCGAGTTCCCAGAATGATCTTTGGGTGATGTCGGTGGGTTGACACTCTCATTAGAATTATCACTTGAAGTTGTCTTCGAGTCACCCGATTCAGTGTTTGAGTTGTCCGATGACGAAGTCACTTTTGTTTCAGTGGTGGAAACGTCTACTTTATTAGATGCACTTTCAGAAGATGTAGATTCTGATGCTGGCGTTTCATCATCGGTGTTTTCGGATGTATCTACACTTGGCGGGTTTGAACTGGATGGTATATCGTCTGTTGGTTTTCCTGGAGGTGTGTCAACTTGCGTTTCAACTGAAGATTGTACTGTCTCTGAGTTCTGAACAGTGTTTAGCACCGCAGAATCAGAAGATGATTTTGTTGTTGAATCTGTCTGTGCTGTGTCTGAAGATGATGCTGTATCTGATACAGTGTTCGATGTCACACTACCTTTTATAGTTTCTGATGTAGGCTTATCTTGGGAAGAATCTGTTTGTGGTGTGTCCTTGGGCGACACTGCTTTTAAGTTTGAATCTGAATTCGATACTGAGCTATCCCCTGCTGATTCCTTTGATGTGCTTTCTTTAGGAGAACCGGTTTGGGATGTTTCTGTACTTCCATCAGTAGACGAAACTGGAGTTTCACTTCCACGTTCAGTTGATGGCGTTTTTGGTACATTTCCTATTGTGGAACTAACATCCACATCGGTCTGACCAGATTTGGAATCATCATTTGTTTCTGTTGAAGGGTTTGATTCATTGTCAAATGTTCCAGAAGTGACAGACACGCCACTACCACTTGTCGCCGACCCAGGTACCACCGGGGCTATTTTGGTCTCCGAATCTGAGGAACCAGTTTTCTTCTAAAACCTCTATATAATGTCCCTAGTCTATCACTTCAGTAAAACCTCTATATAATGTCCCTAGTCTATCACTTCAGTAAAACCTCTATATAATGTCCCTAGTCTATCACGACAGTAAAACCTCTATATAATGTCCCTAGTCTATCACGACAGTAAAACCTCTATATAATGTCCCTAGTCTATCACTACAGTAAAACCTCTATATAATGTCCCTAGTCTATCACGACAGTAAAACCTCCATATAATGTCCCTAGTCTATCACTTCAGTAAAACATCTATATAATGTCCCTAGTCTCACCCATACCTCTATATAATGTCCCTAGTCTACAGTAAAACCTCTATATAATGTCCTTAGTAAACAGTAAAACCTCTATATAATGTCCCTAGTCTATCACGACAGTAAAACCTCTATATAATGTCCCTAGTCTATCACGACAGTAAAACCTCTATATAATGTCCCTAGTCTATCACGACAGTAAAACCTCTATATAATGTCCCTAGTCTATCACAAGAGTAAAACCTCTACATAATGTCCCTAGTCTATCACTACAGTAAAACCTCTATATAATGTCCCTAGTCTATCACGACAGTAAAACCTCTATATAATGTCCCTAGTCTATCACGACAGTAAAACCTCTATATAATGTCCCTAGTCTATCACTACAGTAAAACCTCTATATAATAATGTCACGACAGTCTATATAACGTCTATCACGAATGTCCCTAGGACTATCAACAGTAAAACCTCTATATAATGTCCCTAGTCTATCACGACAGTCCCCTCTATATAATGTCCATACAGTAAAACCTCTATATAATGTCCCTAGTCTATCACGACAGTAAAACCTCTATATAACGTCCCTAGTCTATCACGACAGTAAAACCTCTATATAATGTCTCTAGTCTATCACTACAGTAAAACCTCTATATAATGTCCCTAGTCTATCACGACAGTAAAACCTCTATATAATGTCCCTAGTCTATCACTACAGTAAAACCTCTATATAATGTCCCTAGTCTATCACGACAGTAAAACCTCTATATAATGTCCCTAGTCTATCACGACAGTAAAACCTCTATATAATGTCCCTAGT